>NW_026290778.1:0-60000 GCF_023373465.1 Oncorhynchus keta | reverse complement strand
GAGGCTTCAGTGTGTTAGTAGAACAAGTTAGTGAACTCAGCCCCAGGACCAGCTGGATGAGGGGACTGAGGCTTCGGTGTGTTAGTAGAACAGGTTAGTGAACTCAGCCCCAGGACCAGATGGATGAGGGGACTGAGGCTTCAGTGTGTTAGTAGAACAGGTTTGTGAACTCAGCCCCAGGACCAGCTGGATGAGGGGACTGAGGCTTCAGTGTGTTAGTAGAACAGGTTTGTGAACTCAGCCCCAGGACCAGCTGGATGAGGGACTGTGAATGTCTGATGTTGTACAGCTTACTGGGCTGTGAATGTCTGATGTTGTACAGCTTACTGGGCTGTGAATGTCTGTTGTTGTACAGCTCACTGGGCTGTGAATGTCTTATGTTGTACAGCTGACTGGGCTGTGAATGTCTGATGTTGTACAGCTGACTGGGCTGTGAATGTCTGGTGTTGTTCAGCTGACTGGGCTGTGAATGTCTGGTGTTGTTCAGCTGACTGGGCTGTGAATGTCTGATGTTGTACAGCTGACTGGGCTGTGAATGTCTGATGTTGTACAGCTGACTGGGCTGTGAATGTCTGATGTTGTACAGCTGACTGGGCTGTGAATGTCTGGTGTTGTACAGCTGACTGGGCTGTGATGTTGTACAGCTGACTGGGCTGTGAATGTCTGATGTTGTACAGCTGACTGGGCTGTGAATGTCTGATGTTGTACAGCTGACTGGGCTGTGAATGTCTGGTGTTGTACAGCTGACTGGGCTGTGAATGTCTGGTGTTGTACAGCTGACTGGGCTGTGAATGTGTGATGTTGTACAGCTGACTGGGCTGTGAATGTCTGGTGTTGTACAGCTGACTGGGCTGTGAATGTCTGATGTTGTACAGCTGACTGGACTGTGAATGTCTGATGTTGTACAGCTTACTGGGCTGTGAATGTCTGATGTTGTACAGCTTACTGGGCTGTGAATGTCTGATGTTGTACAGCTGACTGGGCTGTGAATGTCTGATGTTGTACAGCTGACTGGGCTGTGAATGTCTGATGTCTGTACAGCTGACTGGGCTGTGAATGTCTGATGTCTGTACAGCTGACTGGGCTGTGAATGTCTGATGTTGTACAGCTGACTGGGCTGTGAATGTCTGATGTCTGTACAGCTGACTGGGCTGTGAATGTCTGATGTTGTACAGCTGACTGGGCTGTGAATGTCTGATGTCTGTTCTTGTGAGGAACAACGTAATTTGTCTGTGATCAGACAGAGGTGTTAGTGGCTTGACAGTGAAGGAGCTGAGAGAGAAAGGGTCAATGTCTGTGATCATATAGTCTACTGTACTGTGGCCAAGAGGTGAGCAGTAGGTGAATCTCCCCAAAGAGTCCCCCTGTAACCTACCATTGACAAAGCACAGACCTTCTACAGAGCTGCAACAGATCCCTTCTGTTGTTGTTGACGATGCTGTTGTTTCTATGGGGAGATGAAGACAGTTAGAGACACTATGGCCTGTAATAAAGCTGTCACTGTTGTTTCTATGGGGAGATGAAGACAGTTAGAGACACTATGGCCTGTAATAAAGCTGTCACTGTTGTTTCTATGGGGAGACGAAGACAGTTAGAGACACTATGGCCTGTAATAAAGCTGTCACTGTTGTTTCTATGGGGAGACGAAGACAGTTAGAGACACTATGGCCTGTAATAAAGCTGTCACTGTTGTTTCTATGAGATGAAGACAGTTAGAGACACTATGGCCTGTAATAAAGCTGTCACTGTTGTTTCTATGAGATGAAGACAGTTAGAGACACTATGGCCTGTAATAAAGCTGTCACTGTTGTTTCTATGGGGAGACGAAGACAGTTAGAGACACTATGGCCTGTAATAAAGCTGTCCCCTCGTGTGGTCTGTCACTGTTGTTTCTATGGGGAGACGAAGACAGTTAGAGACACTATGGCCTGTAATAAAGCTGTCACTGTTGTTTCTATGGGGAGATGAAGACAATTAGAGACAGTATGGCCTGTAATAAAGCTGTCACTGTTGTTTCTATGAGATGAAGACAGTTAGAGACAGTATGGCCTGTAATAAAGCTGTCACTGTTGTTTCTATGGGGAGACGAAGACAGTTAGAGACAGTATGGCCTGTAATAAAGCTGTCACTGTTGTTTCTATGGGGAGATGAAGACAGTTAGAGACAGTATGACCTGTAATAAAGCTGTCCCCTCGTGTGTCTGTCCCTGTTGTTTCTATGGGGAGATGAAGACAGTTAGAGACACTATGGCCTGTAATAAAGCTGTCACTGTTGTTTCTATGGGGAGATGAAGACAGTTAGAGACACTATGGCCTGTAATGAAGCTGTCCCTGTTGTTTCTATGGGGAGATAAAGACAGTTAGAGACACTATGGCCTGTAATAAAGCTGTCACTGTTGTTTCTATGGGGAGATGAAGACAGTTAGAGACATTATGGCCTGTAATAAAGCTGTCCCTGTTGTTTCTATGGGGAGATAAAGACAGTTAGAGACACTATGGCCTGTAATAAAGCTGTCACTGTTGTTTCTATGGGGAGACGAAGACAGTTAGAGACACTATGGCCTGTAATAAAGCTGTCCCCTCGTGTGGTCTGTCACTGTTGTTTCTATGGGGAGACGAAGACAGTTAGAGACACTATGGCCTGTAATAAAGCTGTCACTGTTGTTTCTATGAGATGAAGACAGTTAGAGACACTATGGCCTGTAATAAAGCTGTCCCTGTTGTTTCTATGGGGGAGATGAAGACAGTTAGAGACAGTATGGCCTGTAATAAAGCTGTCACTGTTGTTTCTATGGGGAGATGAAGACAGTTAGAGACAGTATGGCCTGTAATAAAGCTGTCACTGTTGTTTCTATGGGGAGATGAAGACAGTTAGAGACAGTATGGCCTGTAATAAAGCTGTCACTGTTGTTTCTATGGGGAGATGAAGACAGTTAGAGACACTATGGCCTGTAATAAAGCTGTCCCCTCGTGTGGTCTGTCACTGTTGTTTCTATGGGGAGATGAAGACAGTTAGAGACAGTATGGCCTGTAATAAAGCTGTCACTGTTGTTTCTATGGGGGAGATGAAGACAGTTAGAGACACTATGGCCTGTAATAAAGCTGTCCCCTCGTGTGGTCTGTCACTGTTGTTTCTATGGGGAGACGAAGACAGTTAGAGACAGTATGGCCTGTAATAAAGCTGTCACTGTTGTTTCTATGGGGGAGATGAAGACAGTTAGAGACACTATGGCCTGTAATAAAGCTGTCACTGTTGTTTCTATGAGATGAAGACGGTTAGAGACAGTATGGCCTGTAATAAAGCTGTCCCCTCGTGTGGTCTGTCACTGTTGTTTCTATGGGGGGAGATGAAGACAGTTAGAGACAGTATGGCCTGTAATAAAGCTGTCACTGTTGTTTCTATGAGATGAAGACAGTTAGAGACAGTATGGCCTGTAATAAAGCTGTCACTGTTGTTTCTATGGGGAGACGAAGACAGTTAGAGACAGTATGGCCTGTAATAAAGCTGTCCCCTCGTGTGGTCTGTCACTGTTGTTTCTATGGGGAGATGAAGACAGTTAGAGACAGTATGGCCTGTAATAAAGCTGTCACTGTTGTTTCTATTAGACGAAGACAGTTAGAGACAGTATGGCCTGTAATAAAGCTGTCACTGTTGTTTCTATGGGGAGACGAAGACAGTTAGAGACAGTATGGCCTGTAATAAAGCTGTCACTGTTGTTTCTATGGGGAGACGAAGACAGTTAGAGACACTATGGCCTGTAATAAAGCTGTCACTGTTGTTTCTATGGGGAGATGAAGACAGTTAGAGACAGTATGGCCTGTAATAAAGCTGTCCCCTCGTGTGGTCTGTCACTGTTGTTTCTATGAGATGAAGACAGTTAGAGACAGTATGGCCTGTAATACAGCTGTCACTGTTGTTTCTATGGGGAGATGAAGACAGTTAGAGACACTATGGCCTGTAATAAAGCTGTCCCTGTTGTTTCTATGGGGAGATGAAGACAGTTAGAGACATTATGGCCTGTAATAAAGCTGTCCCCTCATGTGGTCTGTCACTGTTGTTTCTATGGGGAGATGAAGACAGTTAGAGACAGTATGGCCTGTAATAAAGCTGTCCCCTCGTGTGGTCTGTCACTGTTGTTTCTATGAGATGAAGACAGTTAGAGACATTATGGCCTGTAATAAAGCTGTCCCTGTTGTTTCTATGGGGAGATGAAGACAGTTAGAGACATTATGGCCTGTAATAAAGCTGTCCCTGTGGTTTCTATGGGGAGACGAAGACAGTTAGAGACAGTATGGCCTGTAATACAGCTGTCCCCTCGTGTGGTCTGTTACTGTTGTTTCTATGGGGGAGACGAAGACACATCTTTTTCTGTCGGTACAAGTAATTTTTTTCAGTTTTAACCAAATGTGATATTTGCCAATTTTGAGGGGATCAATTAGATGTTGAAGTTGGGATTTGTACCAAATGATCAGTCCTCCAGAGTCTCTGCCTCTATTGACAGAGCTGTGTTTCTGTGACGGCACAGTGACCTCTCTGTAGCCTGTGGGACAGTGACCTCTCTGTAACCTGTGGGACAGTGACCTCTCTGTAACCTGTGGGACAGTGACCTCTCTGTAACCTGTGGGACAGTGACCTCTCTGTAGCCTGTGGGACAGTGACCTCTCTGTAGCCTGTGGGACAGTGACCTCTCTGTAGCCTGTGGGACAGTGACCTCTCTGAAGCCTGTGGGACAGTGACGGCACAGTGACCTCTCTGTAGCCTGTGGGACAGTGACCTCTCTGTAACCTGTGGGACAGTGACCTCTCTGTAACCTGTGGGACAGTGACCTCTCTGTAACCTGTGGGACAGTGACCTCTCTGTAACCTGTGGGACAGTGACCTCTCTGTAGCCTGTGGGACAGTGACCTCTCTGTAACCTGTGGGGCAGTGACCTCTCTGTAACCTGTGGGACAGTGACCTCTCTGTAACCTGTGGGACAGTGACCTCTCTGTAACCTGTGGGACAGTGACCTCTCTGTAACCTGTGGGACAGTGACCTCTCTGTAGCCTGTGGGACAGTGACCTCTCTGTAACCTGTGGGGCAGTGACCTCTCTGTAACCTGTGGGACAGTGACCTCTCTGTAACCTGTGGGACAGTGATCTCTCTGTAACCTGTGGGACAGTGACCTCTCTATAACCTGTGGGGCAGTGATCTCTCTGTAACCTGTGGGACAGTGACCTCTCTGTAGCCTGTGGGACAGTGACCTCTCTGTAACCTGTGGGGCAGTGACCTCTCTGTAACCTGTGGGACAGTGACCTCTCTGTAACCTGTGGGACAGTGATCTCTCTGTAGCCTGTGGGGCAGTGATCTCTCTGTAACCTGTGGGACAGTAACCTCTCTATAGCCTGTGGGGCAGTGATCTCTCTGTAACCTGTGGGACAGTGACCTCTCTATAGCCTGTGGGGCAGTGACCTCTCTGTAACCTGTGGGACAGTGACCTCTCTATAGCCTGTGGGGCAGTGACCTCTCTGTAACCTGTAGGACAGTGACCTCTCTGTAACCTGTGGGACAGTGACCTCTCTGTAGCCTGTGGGACAGTGACCTCTCTGTAACCTGTGGGACAGTGACCTCTCTATAGCCTGTGGGGCAGTGACCTCTCTGTAACCTGTGGGACAGTGACCTCTCTGTAACCTGTGGGACAGTGACCTCTCTGTAGCCTGTGGGACAGTGACCTCTCTGTAACCTGTGGGACAGTGACCTCTCTATAGCCTGTGGGGCAGTGAGTGACAGCGTCAGCCTGACACCATGTCTCCTGCAGAACGATGATGTCAACATCTTTAAGATGTGTGTTGAACTCTTGCTGACTGATAGGTTGATGAGTTTAGGCCCTGTACTAACTGATAGGTTGATGAGTTTAGGCCCTGTACTAACTGATAGGTTGATGAGTTTAGGCCCTGTACTAACTGATAGGTTGATGAGTTTAGGCCCTGTACTAACTGATAGGTTGATGAGTTTAGGCCCTGTACTAACTGATAGGTTGATGAGTTTAGGCCCTGTACTAACTGATAGGTTGATGAGTTTAGGCCCTGTACTAACTGATAGGTTGATGAGTTTAGGCCCTGTACTAACTGATAGGTTGATGAGTTTAGGCCCTGTACTAACTGATAGGTTGATGAGTTTAGGCCCTGTACTAACTGATAGGTTGATGAGTTTAGGCCCTGTACTAACTGATAGGTTGGTGAGTTTAGGCCCTGTACTAACTGATAGGTTGATGAGTTTAGGCCCTGTACTAACTGATAGGTTGATGAGTTTAGGCCCTGTACTAACTGATAGGTTGATGAGTTTAGGCCCTGTACTAACTGATAGGTTGATGAGTTTAGGCCCTGTACTAACTGATAGGTTGATGAGTTTAGGCCCTGTACTAACTGATAGGTTGATGAGTTTAGGCCCTGTACTAACTGATAGGTTGATGAGTTTAGGCCCTGTACTAACTGATAGGTTGATGAGTTTAGGCCCTGTACTAACTGATAGGTTGATGAGTTTAGGCCCTGTACTAACTGATAGGTTGATGAGTTTAGGCCCTGTACTAACTGATAGGTTGGTGAGTTTAGGCTCTGAATGTTCCACATGCTAACTGATAGGTTGATGAGTTTAGGCCCTGTACTAACTGATAGGTTGATGAGTTTAGGCCCTGTACTAACTGATAGGTTGATGAGTTTAGGCCCTGTACTAACTGATAGGTTGATGAGTTTAGGCCCTGTACTAACTGATAGGTTGATGAGTTTAGGCCCTGTACTAACTGATAGGTTGATGAGTTTAGGCCCTGTACTAACTGATAGGTTGATGAGTTTAGGCCCTGTACTAACTGATAGGTTGATGAGTTTAGGCCCTGTACTAACTGATAGGTTGATGAGTTTAGGCCCTGTACTAACTGATATGTTGATGAGTTTAGGCCCTGTACTAACTGATAGGTTGATGAGTTTAGGCCCTGTACTAACTGATAGGTTGATGAGTTTAGGCCCTGTACTAACTGATAGGTTGATGAGTTTAGGCCCTGTACTAACTGATAGGTTGATGAGTTTAGGCCCTGTACTAACTGATAGGTTGATGAGTTTAGGCCCTGTACTAACTGATAGGTTGATGAGTTTAGGCCCTGTACTAACTGATAGGTTGATGAGTTTAGGCCCTGTACTAACTGATAGGTTGATGAGTTTAGGCCCTGTACTAACTGATAGGTTGATGAGTTTAGGCCCTGTACTAACTGATAGGTTAATGAGTTTAGGCCCTGTACTAACTGATAGGTTGATGAGTTTGGGCCCTGTACTAACTGATAGGTTGATGAGTTTGGGCCCTGTACTAACTGATAATGATGATAATGATGATTTCATGTTGCAGAAAGAGAGATTAGCAGTCAGCAATGCAGTAACTATAAACTATTACGTTGTCTATATATATAAATATTCCTATTCACTGAACAAGTAAACTATTAGTACAATAGGTCTCTCTCTCTGTGGGTGTGTGTGTGTCTCTCTCTCTCTCTCTCTCTCTCTCTCTCTCTCTCTCTCTCTCTCTCTCTCTCTCTCTCTCTCTCTCTCTCTCTCTCTCTCTCTCTCTCTCTCTCTCTCTCTCTCTCTCTCTGTGTGTGTGTGTGTGTGTGTGTGTGTGTGTGTGTGTGTGTGTGTGTGTGTGTGTGTGTGTGTGTGTGTGTGTGTGTGTGTGTGTGTGTGTGTGTGTGTGTGTGTGTGTGTGTGTGTGTGTGTGTGTGTCACTATCTCTCTCTCTCTGTGTATCAGTCTGTCACTATCTCTCATCTGTTTGCGTGTCTCTATCTCTCAATGTAATTCAGTTCAAGGGGCTTTATTGGCATGGGAAACATGTGTTAACATTGCCAAAGCAAGTGAGGTAGATAAGGGCTTTATTGGCGTGGGAAACATGTGTTAACTTTGTGTGGTAGATAATATGTTTCAAACTTAAGGAAGAGATTAATTATTGATTGATCCCCTAATTGAATCCTGCTGTGTAACGATATGCGCTGAGAGTCAGGAAGCAAGTTCAGGAAGTGAGTGTTGTAATCAACAAACACAACAGATTTTTATTTCACCTTTATTTAACCAGGTAGACCAGATCACCTTTATATAACCGGGTAGACCAGATCACCTTTATTTAACCAGGTAGACCAGATCACCTATATTTAACCAGGTAGACCAGATCACCTTTATTTAACCAGGTAGACCAGATCACCTTTATTTAACCAGGTAGACCAGATCACCTTTATTTAACCAGGTAGACCAAATCACCTTCATTTAACCAGGTAGACCAGATCACCTTTATTTAACCAGATGGACCAGATCACCTTTATTTAACCAGGTAGGCCAGATCACATTTATCTAACCAGGTAGACCAGATCACCTTTATATAACCAGGTAGACCAGATCACCTTTATTTAACCAGGTAGACCAGATCACCTTTATTTAACCAGGTAGACTAGATCACCTTTATTTAACCAGGTAGACCAGATCACCTTTATTTAACCAGGTAGACCAGATCACCTTTATTTAACCAGGTAGACTAGATCACCTTTATTTAACCAGGTAGACCAGATCACCTTTATTTAACCAGGTAGGCCAGTTGAGAACAAGTTCTCATTTACAACTGTGACCTGGCCAAGATAAAGCAAAGCAGTGCAACACAAACAACAACACAGAGTTACACATGGAATAAACAAACATACAGTCAATAACACAATAGAAAAGTATACAGTGCCTTGCGAAAGTATTCGGCCCCCTTGAACTTTGCAACCTTTTGCCACATTTCAGGCTTCAAACATAAAGATATAAAACTGTATTTTTTTTGTGAAGAATCAACAACAAGTGGGACACAATCATGAAGTGGAACGACATTTATTGGATATTTCAAACTTTTTTAACAAATCAAAAACTGAAAAATTGGGCGTGCAAAATGATTCAGCCCCCTTAAGTTAATACTTTGTAGCGCCACCTTTTGCTGCGATTACAGCTGTAAGTCGCTTGGGGTATGTCTCTATCAGTTTTGCACATTGAGAGACTGAAAATTTTTCCCATTCCTCCTTGCAAAACAGCTCGAGCTCAGTGAGGTTGGATGGAGAGCATTTGTGAACAGCAGTTTTCAGTTCTTTCCACAGATTCTCGATTGGATTCAGGTCTGGACTTTGACTTGGCCATTCTAACACCTGGATATGTTTATTTTTTAACCATTCCATTGTAGATTTTGCTTTATGTTTTGGATCATTGTCTTGTTGGAAGACAAATCTCCGTCCCAGTCTCAGGTCTTTTGCAGACTCCATCAGGTTTTCTTCCAGAATGGTCCTGTATTTGACTCCATCCATCTTCCCATAAATTTTAACCATCTTCCCTGTCCCTGCTGAAGAAAAGCAAGCCCAAACCATGATGACAACCATGTTTGACAGTGGGGATGGTGTGTTCAGGGTGATGAGCTGTGTTGCTTTTACGCTAAACATAACGTTTTGCATTGTTGCCAAAAAGTTCAATTTTGGTTTCATCTGACCAGAGCACCTTCTTCCACATGTTTGGTGTGTCTCCCAGGTGGCTTGTGGCAAACTTTAAACGACACGTTTTATGGATATCTTTAAGAAATGGCTTTCTTGACATATATAGGGAAGGAACCAAAGGGAGTGACATATATAGGGAAGGAACCAAAGGGAGAGACATATATAGGGAAGGAACCAAAGAGAGGGACATATATAGGGAAGGAACCAAAGGGAGAGACATATATAGGGAAGGAACCAAAGAGAGGGACATATATAGGGAAGGAACCAAAGGGAGAGACATATATAGGGAAGGAACCAAAGAGAGGGACATATATAGGGAAGGAACCAAAGGGAGAGACATATATAGGGAAGGAACCAAAGAGAGGGACATATATAGGGAAGGAACCAAAGAGAGGGACATATATAGGGAAGGAACCAAAGGGGAGACATATATAGGGAAGGAACCAAAGAGAGGGACATATATAGGGAAGGAACCAAAGGGAGGGACATATATAGGGAAGGAACCAAAGGGAGGACATATATAGGGAAGGAACCAAAGAGAGGGACATATATAGGGAAGGAACCAAAGAGAGTGACAGATATAGGGAAGGAACCAAAGGGAGGGACATATATAGGGAAGGAACCAAAGGGGGAGACATATATAGGGAAGGAACCAAAGAGAGGACATATATAGGGAAGGAACCAAAGGGAGAGACATATATAGGGAAGGAACCAAAGAGAGGGACATATATAGGGAAGGAACCAAAGAGAGGGACATATATAGGGAAGGAACCAAAGAGAGTGACAGATATAGGGAAGGAACCAAAGGGAGAGACATATATAGGGAAGGAACCAAAGAGAGGGACATATATAGGGAAGGAACCAAAGGGAGAGACATATATAGGGAAGGAACCAAAGGGAGAGACATATATAGGGAAGGAACCAAAGGGAGGGACATATATAGGGAAGGAACCAAAGAGAGGGACATATATAGGGAAGGAACCAAAGAGAGGGACATATATAGGGAAGGAACCAAAGGGAGAGACATATATAGGGAAGGAACCAAAGAGAGGGACATATATAGGGAAGGAACCAAAGAGAGGGACATATATAGGGAAGGAACCAAAGAGAGGGACATATATAGGGAAGGAACCAAAGAGAGGGACATATATAGGGAAGGAACCAAAGAGAGTGACAGATATAGGGAAGGAACCAAAGGGAGAGACATATATAGGGAAGGAACCAAAGAGAGGGACATATATAGGGAAGGAACCAAAGGGAGAGACATATATAGGGAAGGAACCAAAGGGGGAGACATATATAGGGAAGGAACCAAAGAGAGGGACATATATAGGGAAGGAACCAAAGGAGAGACATATATAGGGAAGGAACCAAGGGAGGGACATATATAGGGAAGGAACCAAAGGGGGAGACATATATAGGGAAGGAACCAAAGAGAGGGACATATATAGGGAAGGAACCAAAGGGGGAGACATATATAGGGAAGGAACCAAAGAGAGGGACATATATAGGGAAGGAACCAAAGGGAGAGACATATATAGGGAAGGAACCAGAGGGAGGGACATATATAGGGAAGGAACCAAAGGGAGAGACATATATAGGGAAGGAACCAAAGAGAGGACATATATAGGGAAGGAACCAAAGGGAGAGACATATATAGGGAAGGAACCAAAGAGAGGGACATATATAGGGAAGGAACCAAAGAGAGTGACAGATATAGGGAAGGAACCAAAGAGAGGGACATATATAGGGAAGGAACCAAAGAGAGGGACATATATAGGGAAGGAACCAAAGAGAGTGACAGATATAGGGAAGGAACCAAAGGGAGAGACATATATAGGGAAGGAACCAAAGGGAGAGACATATATAGGGAAGGAACCAAAGGGAGAGACATATATAGGGAAGGAACCAAAGGGAGAGACATATATAGGGAAGGAACCAAAGGGAGACATATATAGGGAAGGAACCAAAGAGAGGGACATATATAGGGAAGGAACCAAAGAGAGAGACATATATAGGGAAGGAACCAAAGGGAGAGACATATATAGGGAAGGAACCAAAGGGAGAGACATATATAGGGAAGGAACCAAAGAGAGGGACATATATAGGGAAGGAACCAAAGAGAGAGACATATATAGGGAAGGAACCAAAGGGAGAGACATATATAGGGAAGGAACCAAAGGGGGAGACATATATAGGGAAGGAACCAAAGAGAGGGACATATATAGGGAAGGAACCAAAGAGAGAGACATATATAGGGAAGGAACCAAAGGGAGGGACATATATAGGGAAGGAACCAAAGGGGGAGACATATATAGGGAAGGAACCAAAGAGAGGGACATATATAGGGAAGGAACCAAAGGGGGAGACATATATAGGGAAGGAACCAAAGAGAGGGACATATATAGGGAAGGAACCAAAGGGAGAGACATATATAGGGAAGGAACCAGAGGGAGGGACATATATAGGGAAGGAACCAAAGGGGGAGACATATATAGGGAAGGAACCAAAGAGAGGGACATATATAGGGAAGGAACCAAAGGGGGAGACATATATAGGGAAGGAACCAAAGAGAGGACATATATAGGGAAGGAACCAAAGAGAGGGACATATATAGGGAAGGAACCAAAGAGAGTGACATATATAGGGAAGGAACCAAAGGGAGAGACATATATAGGGAAGGAACCAAAGAGAGGGACATATATAGGGAAGGAACCAAAGAGAGAGACATATATAGGGAAGGAACCAAAGGGAGAGACATATATAGGGAAGGAACCAAAGAGAGAGACATATATAGGGAAGGAACCAAAGGGAGGGACATATATAGGGAAGGAACCAAAGAGAGGGACATATATAGGGAAGGAACCAAAGGGAGAGACATATATAGGGAAGGAACCAAAGGGAGAGACATATATAGGGAAGGAACCAAAGAGAGGGACATATATAGGGAAGGAACCAAAGAGAGGGACATATATAGGGAAGGAACCAAAGAGAGGGACATATATAGGGAAGGAACCAAAGAGAGGGACATATATAGGGAAGGAACCAAAGAGAGGGACATATATAGGGAAGGAACCAAAGAGAGGGACATATATAGGGAAGGAACCAAAGAGAGTGACATATATAGGGAAGGAACCAAAGAGAGAGACATATAGGGAAGGAACCAGAGGGAGGGACATATATAGGGAAGGAACCAAAGAGAGGACATATATAGGGAAGGAACCAAAGAGAGGGACATATATAGGGAAGGAACCAGAGGGAGGGACATATATAGGGAAGGAACCAAAGAGAGTGACATATATAGGGAAGGAACCAAAGAGAGGGACATATATAGGGAAGGAACCAGAGGGAGGGACATATATAGGGAAGGAACCAAAGAGAGTGACATATATAGGGAAGGAACCAAAGAGAGGGACATATATAGGGAAGGAACCAAAGGGAGGGACATATATAGGGAAGGAACCAAAGAGAGGGACATATATAGGGAAGGAACCAAAGGGAGGGACATATATAGGGAAGGAACCAAAGAGAGGGACATATATAGGGAAGGAACCAAAGAGAGGGACATATATAGGGAAGGAACCAAAGAGAGGGACATATATAGGGAAGGAACCAAAGAGAGTGACATATAGGGAAGGAACCAAAGGGAGGGACATATATAGGGAAGGAACCAAAGAGAGGGACATATATAGGGAAGGAACCAAAGGGAGAGACATATATAGGGAAGGAACCAAAGAGAGGGACATATATAGGGAAGGAACCAAAGGGAGAGACATATATAGGGAAGGAACCAAAGAGAGGGACATATATAGGGAAGGAACCAAAGAGAGTGACATATATAGGGAAGGAACCAAAGAGAGAGACATATATAGGGAAGGAACCAAAGGGAGAGACATATATAGGGAAGGAACCAAAGAGAGGGACATATATAGGGCAGGCAATCGGGGAGGGTATGGAGTCCAGGTGTGTGTCGTAATGCACTGACACGCGTAACGATGGTGACAGGTGCGCTCCATAACGAGCAGCCTGGTGACCTAGAGAGACGGGAGAGGGAGGAGCACACAGTGACATGCAGGGGTTCATAGAAGACCCAAACTATCCTGATTTGTTTTTGGTTTGGATATCCAACAAAGTGATACTTTCGTCTTGCCACATACGTATTTTATCCAAGGATTTATCTCTCTGTCACATATTCAAGATTCGAGTTAGCACACATTTTAATAACACTTGCTATTGTCAATAATTATATAAATATATTTCATTTTAAATGATGTCAGACAATGAAATGAAACGTCATATAACATAAAAGCCATGATAGAAATCAGAGACCGCTGCAGCCGGGAGGAACTGGTATAATAAATAGGTTGTTCTTTTCTTTCCGGTCTTCACACCTCACAGTGTTTCAGTCAATCCCTTTCGGCTCCATGGTAATAATGATCTCCAGACGTACTCCACAGTAGAGGTTGTCAACCTGTAGGTAACCTGTTTACAATAGCAATAAGGCACCTTCACGGGTTTGTGGTATATGGCCAATATACTACGGCTAAGGGCTGTGTTCAGGCACCCGGCGTTGCGTAGTGCTTATGAACAGTCCATAGCCGTGGTATATTGGCCATATACCACACCCACTCTTTTCTTATTGCTTAATTATACCATTAAGGTTTTAGTACGGGTTTTTTTTTTTTACAGCAGAAGGAACCAGCGCTGAAAGGTCTCCGTGTTCATGTTACTATAAGGAGCTCCGAGAGGTTTTGAACAACACATGGTTTCATTTTACCGCTTCATGACCGCCTGGGTGAGCCTATACTGTATCTGTCATAGCCAGGCTACCGTTAGTGTGTTCCGTCGAAGACGCGCATCGGGAGACCAAGCCTCCTTTCACTTGTTGTAAGGCGGCTTTTCTCACAAGTGGATAAACGCATAACCATTTCCTCCAAACGATGCGTAAAAGTAGCCTAAACCCAAAACATCTGGAACTTGACACAGCAGTGTTACTGGACTGAGTGTGATACATAGACCAGATTGTATACCATGCGAGGCTCTGGACAAAATCCCCACTTTCTCCGGAGATAGCAACGCTGTTATTTCTTAAACTCCTGGAACGTCTGGACGAGGACGCCGCGGCGGTGTGAGAGAAAAACCATGCTGCTGCCGGGCAACGAAACGGGCTACGTCTGGACAGAGTTATTAAACACCGGCAACCTGACGGCGTGTGCCGGTGAAGAAGACCACGGTGGTCCGGAGGCGGTGATTGTTCCGGTGATTTTTGGATGTATATTTTTCCTGGGTGTCGTCGGGAACTCTCTAGTGATGATAGTAATCGGGAAAATCAAGGTCCGGCGCAACAGAAGTACGACAAACATTTTCATCCTCAATTTAAGTATCGCGGATCTATTGTTTTTGCTCTTTTGTGTCCCGTTCCAGGCTACTATATACTCCCTACCTGAGTGGATATTTGGAGCCTTTTTATGTAAATGTGTTCACTATTTAGTGATGGTGTGTATGCTGGTGAGCATCTTCACGCTTGTTGCCATGTCAGTGGACAGGTACATAGCTGTTGTACACTCCAAAAAGTCCCCCTGCATTCGCAACAGGAGGAATGCCCTCATAGGGGTCTGTGTTATTTGGGCACTGTCGTTCATATTCTCTATACCAGTGGCGCAACACCAGATACTTACTGACCACCCGGAAGCGCCGAACAGTTCGTTCTGCTGGGAAGCGTGGTACGCAAGCGCTTCCAAACACACCTACAAAGTCACTATTTTAGTCATTGGCTATCTGTTGCCGTTGGGGTTGATCATATGCTGCTATGGGAAGGTAAGACAACTTTTCATCTGAAGTAGAGCTAAATGGCATATATATAGAGAAACTGTCAAACGCTTCCCTTTTTACGCACAGGTTAGCGTGTACATTAGTGAGGTTTGGAACACGCTCCTGTATGACGGAAAATGACACAATTATGACATTTATTGGGCTATAATGCTAACGTTTTTCAGCCTAGCGCGGCAATAAATGCTGTGAACAAAGTGCGAACGTGCGGCACCACTTGCGCTCCGGAAAACCTGCGCGTGTGTCAGTGCTCTTTGTACCCGGCTGCGTGACCGAGGCCTGGAGTTTCTGACAGTCCTTTATAGTCCTTCATATGGTTTACTACAGACAGGGTTACCTGGAGAAATTACCTATATAGTCCTTCTTATGGTTTACTACAGACTGGGTTACCTGGAGAAATTACCTATATAGTCCTTCATATGGTTTACTACAGACTGGGTTACCTGGAGAAATTACCTATATAGTCCTTCTTATGGTTTACTACAGACTGGGTTACCTGGAGAAATTACCTATATAGTCCTTCTTATGGTTTACTACAGACTGGGTTACCTGGAGAAATTACCTATATAGTCCTTCTTATGGTTTACTACAGACTGGGTTACCTGGAGAAATTACCTATATAGTCCTTCTTATGGTTTACTACAGACTGGGTTACCTGGAGAAATTACCTATATAGTCCTTCATATGGTTTACTACAGACTGGGTTACCTGGAGAAATTACCTATATAGTCCTTCATATGGTTTACTACAGACTGGGTTACCTGGAGAAATTACCTATATAGTCCTTCTTATGGTTTACTACAGACTGGGTTACCTGGAGAAATTACCTATATAGTCCTTCTTATGGTTTACTACAGACTGGGTTACCTGGAGAAATTACCTATATAGTCCTTCTTATGGTTTACTACAGACTGGGTTACCTGGAGAAATTACCTATATAGTCCTTCTTATGGTTTACTACAGACTGGGTTACCTGGAGAAATTACCTATATAGTCCTTCTTATGGTTTACTACAGACTGGGTTACCTGGAGAAATTACCTATATAGTCCTTCTTATGGTTTACTACAGACTGGGTTACCTGGAGAAATTACCTATATAGTCCTTCTTATGGTTTACTACAGACTGGGTTACCTGGAGAAATTACCTATATAGTCCTTATGGTTTACTACAGACTGGGTTACCTGGAGAAATTACCTATATAGTCCTTCTTATGGTTTACTACAGACTGGGTTACCTGGAGAAATTACCTATATAGTCCTTCTTATGGTTTACTACAGACTGGGTTACCTGGAGAAATTACCTATATAGTCCTTCTTATGGTTTACTACAGACTGGGTTACCTGGAGAAATTACCTATATAGTCCTTCTTATGGTTTACTACAGACTGGGTTACCTGGAGAAATTACCTATATAGTCCTTCTTATGGTTTACTACAGACTGGGTTACCTGGAGAAATTACCTATATAGTCCTTATGGTTTACTACAGACTGGGTTACCTGGAGAAATTACCTATATAGTCCTTCATATGGTTTACTACAGACTGGGTTACCTGGAGAAATTACCTATATAGTCCTTCTTATGGTTTACTACAGACTGGGTTACCTGGAGAAATTACCTTTATAGTCCTTATGGTTTACTACAGACTGGGTTACCTGGAGAAATTACCTTTATAGTCCTTATGGTTTACTACAGACTGGGTTACCTGGAGAAATTACCTATATAGTCCTTCTTATGGTTTACTACAGACTGGGTTACCTGGAGAAATTACCTTTATAGTCCTTATGGTTTACTACAGACTGGGTTACCTGGAGAAATTACCTATATAGTCCTTATGGTTTACTACAGACTGGGTTACCTGGAGAAATTACCTATATAGTCCTTCTTATGGTTTACTACAGACTGGGTTACCTGGAGAAATTACCTATATAGTCCTTCATATGGTTTACTACAGACTGGGTTACCTGGAGAAATTACCTATATAGTCCTTCTTATGGTTTACTACAGACTGGGTTACCTGGAGAAATTACCTATATAGTCCTTATGGTTTACTACAGACTGGGTTACCTGGAGAAATTACCTATATTGTCCTTCTTATGGTTTACTACAGACTGGGTTACCTGGAGAAATTACCTATATAGTCCTTATGGTTTACTACAGACTGGGTTACCTGGATAAATTACCTATATAGTCATTCTTATGGTTTACTAAAGACTGGGTTACCTGGAGAAATTACCTATATAGTCCTTCTTATGGTTTACTACAGACTGGGTTACCTGGAGAAATTACCTATATAGTCCTTCTGGTTTACTACAGACACGGTTACCTGGAGAAATTACCTATATAGTCCTTCTTATGGTTTACTACAGACAGGGTTACCTGGAGAAATTACCTATATAGTCCTTCTTATGGTTTACTACAGACAGGGTTACCTGGAGAAATTACCAATATAGTCCTTCTGTTTACTACAGACTGGGTTACCTGGAGAAATGACCTAAATAGTCCTTCTTATGGTTTACTACAGACTGGGTTACCTGGAGAAATTACCTATAAGTCCTTCATATGGTTTACTACAGACAGGGTTACCTGGAGAAATTACCTATATAGTCCTTCTTATGGTTTACTACAGACTGGGTTACCTGGAGAAATTACCTATATAGTCCTTCTTATGGTTTACTACAGACAGGGTTACCTGGAGAAATTACCTAATAGTCCGTCTTATGGTTTACTACAGACTGGGTTACCTGGATAAATTACCTAATAGTCCTTCTTATGGTTTACTACAGACTGGGTTACCTGGAGAAATTACCTATATAGTCCTTCTTATGGTTTACTACAGACTGGGTTACCTGGAGAAATTACCTATATAGTCCTTCTTATGGTTTACTACAGACTTGGTTACCTGGATAAATTACCTATATAGTCCTTCATATGGTTTACTACAGACTGGGTTACCTGGAGAAATTACCTATATAGTCCTTCTTATGGTTTACTACAGACTGGGTTGCCTGGATAAATTACCTATATAGTCCTTCATATGGTTTACTACAGCCTGGGTTACCTGGAGAAATTACCTAATAGTCCTTCTTATGGTTTACTACAGACTGTTACCTGGAGAAACTGCTCCAATAGTACTGCTCCAATAGTACTGCTCCAATAGTACTGCTCCAATAGTGCTGCCCCAACAGTACTGCTCCAATAATACTGCTCCAATAGTGCTGCTCACAATAGTACTGCTGCAATAGTACTGCTCCAATAGTACTGCTCCAATAGACTGCTCCAATAGTGCTGCTCCAATTTGTACTGCTCCAATAGTGCTGCTCCAAAGTACTGCTCCAATAGTACTGCTCCAATAGTGCTGCTAAAATAGTGCTGCTCCAATAGTACTGCTCCAATAGTGCTGCTCCAATGGTACTGCTCCAATAGTACTGCTCCAATAGTACTGCTCCAATAGTAATGCTCCAATAGTGCTGCTCCAATAGTACTGCTCCAATAGTGCTGCTCCAATAGTGCTGCTCCAATAGTACTGCTCCAATAGTGCTGCTCCAATAGTACTGCTCCAATAGTGCTGCTCCAATAGTACTGCTCCAATAGTACTGCTCCAATAGTAATGCTCCAATAGTGCTGCTCCAATAGTGCTGCTCCAATAGTGCTGCTCCAATAGTGCTGCTCCAATAGTACTGCTCCAATGGTACTGCTCCAATGGTACTGCTCCAATAGTACTGCTCCAATAGTGCTGCTCCAATGTACTGCTCCAATAGTACTGCTCCAATAGTACTGCTCCAATAGTACTGCTCCAATACTGCTGCTTTTAATAGTACTGCTCCAATAGTACTGCTTAGTGCTGCTCCAATGATACTGATCCAATAGTACTGCTCCAATAGTACTGCTCCAATAGTACTGCTCCAATAGTACTGCTCCAATAGTGCTGCTCCAATAGTACTGCTAAAAGTACTGCTTCTGTACTTCATTCTAAAATCCATTCAGTCTATCAGAACAAAATTGTGTTTCCATTGAAATACTGTCCCACAACACCAGATCTCAAATACTGGTGAACCACTTCATCACTGTGTGTTGGACTGTTGTCTATTGTAACGGTGTTTCAGTCTTATTCACGGACACTTGGCAAACACCTACTGTTTTTTTACATACAGAGGAACACACAGGACCAAATCTAGTCTGTGTTCCTCCATCCAAAATACATTCTTACAGACAGACAGAATACATCATGTTTTTAACACAGGACCAAATACTGTCTGTGTTCCTCCATCTAAAATACATTGTTACAGACAGACAGAATCATGTAGTTTTTAACACAGGACCAAATCTAGTCTGTGTTCCTCCATCCTAAAATATTTGTTTACAGACAGACAGAAAATCATGTTGTTTTTAACACAGGACCAAATCTAGTCTGTGTTCCTCCATCCTAAAACCATTCTTAGAGACAGACAGAGCATCATGTAGAGGAACACACAGGACCAAATCTAGTCTGTGTTCCTCCATCTAAAACCATTCTTACAGACAGACAGAGCATCATGTAGAGGAACACACACAGGACCAAATACAGGCGCCGCATCACAAATGGAACACTCTTCCCTATGTAGTGCACTACTTCTATAGGGCTCTGGTCAAAAGTAGTGCACTATTTAGGGAATAGGGTGCCTTTTGGAAACAACCCCTAGTCTCTGCCTCCGCAGCCTAAAATATCTATTGTAACCCAGAACTAAAATACCAGGCTTTCCCAAATTGTGGCAAAGCTTCCCGAACTAAAGACACCCCGTTCACTTTAACCCAGAACCTGCACTTGCTTATTTCAGAAAAATATAAAAATAATATACGACTAAAATGCAGCAGCTTTTTTGCTATTAAAAATATCTCTCTGTTTAACCCAGAACTAAAATACTCTCTCTCTTTCTCTCTGTCTAAAATACTCTCTGTTCTTCTAACTCTCTCTAAAATACTGTTGTCTTCTCTCCAGAACTAAAATACTGTCTCTTTTCTAACCCAGAACTAAAATACTGTCTGTTTTTAACCCTGTCTAAAATACTCTCTGTCTTCTCCTCTAAAATACTGTCTGTCTTTCTCTCTCTCTCTCTGTCTCTCTCTCTCCTGTTCTTTTTAACCTCAGAACTAAAATACTGTCTCTCTCTCTCCCTCCCTCTAAAATACTCTCTGTCTGTCTTCTCTCTCTCTCTGTGTCTAAAATACTGTCTCTTTAACTCTCTCTCTCTATAAAATCTGTCTCTGTCTCTCTCAGAACTGTCTCTCTTTTCTCTCTCTCTCTCTGTCTCTCTCTTTTCTCTCCTGTCTCTGTCTCTCTGTCTGTCTCTCCCTGTCTCTCTAGTGTTCTCCTCTAAAATCTGTCTCTGTCTCTCTCTCTCTGCCTTTCTCTTTGAACTGTCTCTCTCTCTTTTCTATCTCTCTGTGTCTCTGTCTCTGTGTCTCTGTGTCTGTGTATTTCTGTTTCTCTTTCTCTCTCTGTGTCTGTCTGTCTATTGTCTGTCTGTCCGTCCGTCCGTCCGTCCGTTCCGTCCGTTCCGTCCGTCCGTCCGTCTGTCTGTCTGTCTGTCTGTCTTCTGTCTGTCTGTCTGTCTGTCTGTCTGTCTGTCTTCTGTCTCTCTGTCTCTGTCTCTCTCTGTCTCTGTCTCTGTCTCTGTCTCTCATTCACCCAGTTTGTGTTTATGGACTATTCAATTCAATTTGCTTTCTTGGCATGATGTAACAATGTACATATTGCCAAATCTTACTTTGGATATTTACAATATGAAAATAATAAGAATCAAATTGTCAACAGGACAACAAAATAACCAAGGGTCAAAATAACCAGACATTTAACTATAAAACAAGTTGTCAGTTGAGGACATGTGCAGGTTGATTGGTCTGTCAGACACTGTCCCTCATCTTATGGCAGGCAGCAATGTGATGTGCGCTGCCAACCCACAGCTCTCTCTTCACTCCCCCAACAGGATGGGTAGCCTGTCCTCATCAGAGAGGTTTCAATGTTGGTCTGCCAACCCACAGCTCTCTGCGTCCTCCCCAACAGGATGGGTAGCCTGTCCTCATCAGAGAGGTCTTCAATGTAGTGGTCTGCCAACCCAGCTGACCTCCCCCAACAGGACGGGTCTTCTTCAATGTAGTGTGCTGCCAACCCACAGCTCTCTGCGTCCTCCCCCAACAGGACGGGTAGCGTCCTCATCAGAGAGGTCTTCAATGTAGTGCGCTGCAACCCACAGCTCAACAGGACCTCATCAGAGAGGTCTTCAATGTAGTGGTCTGCCAACCCACAGCTCTCTGCGTCCTCCCCTTCAATTGGGTCTGCCACCCACAGCTCTCTGGTAGCCTGTCCTCATCAGAGAGGTCTTTGAAACCTTGAATAAGTGTTTTGAAACCTTGAATGTCTGTACTTTGTCAAGGTTTTTCTAAGGTTTTGATCAGTTACCATGGTCAAATATTTAGCCACAGTGTACTGTTGATTTAGGGCCAGATAACACTGCATTTTGATTTGTGTTTGTGCTTGTGTTTCCCCACAGGTAATGTAGTTTTGTTTTGACTGTGTTGTATTTTGTTTTATTCTGATTGATTGGATGTTCTGGTCCTGAGGCTTCAGTGTGTTAGTAGAACAGGTTGTGAACTCAGCCCCAGGACCAGATGGATGTTGGGACTGAGGCTTCAGTGTGTTAGTAGAACAGGTTAGTGAACTCAGCCCCAGGACCAGCTGGATGAGGGGACTGAGGCTTCAGTGTGTGGTAGAACAGGTTAGTGAACTCAGCCCCACCAGCTGGATGAGGGGACTGAGGCTTCAGTGTGTTAGTAGAACAGGTTAGTGAACTCAGCCCCAGGACCAGCTGGATGAGGGGAACTGAGGCTTCAGTGTGTTAGTAGAACAGGTTTGTGAACTCAGCCCCAGGACCAGCTGGATGAGGGAACTGAGGCTTCAGTGTGTTAGTAGAACAAGTTAGTTGAACTCAGCCCCAGGACCAGCTGGGAGGGGACTGAGGCTTCAGTGTGTTAGTAGAACAGGTTAGTGGCTCAGCCCCAGGACCAGCTGGATGAGGGGTCACTGTTGTTTCTATGTAGAACAGAGAGTGAACTCAGCCCCAGGACCAGCTGGATGGGGGACTGAGGCTTCAAAGTAGAACACTTTGTTTCTAGGGAGAGGACCAGCTGGATGAGGGGCCTGTAGGCTTCACTGTTGTTTCTAGAACGGGAGATGAAGACAGTTAGGACCAGCTGGATGGCCTGTACTGAGGCTGTCAGTGTGTTTCTAGTAGAACAGGTTAGTGAACTCAGCCCCAGGACCAGCTGGCCTGTAATAGGCTTCACTGTTGTTTCTAGGGGGTTTGATGAAGACAGTTAGAGACAGTATGGCCTGTAATAAAGCTGTCACTGTTGTTTCTATGGGGAGATGAAGACAGTAGAGACAGGTTATGGCCTGTAATAAAGCTGTCACTGTTGTTTCTATGGGGGGATGAAGGCTTCAGTGTGTTAGTAGACAGGTTGGCCTGTAATAAAGTGTCACTGTTGTTTCTATGGGGAGATGAAGACAGTTAGAGACAGTATGGCCTGTAATAAAGCTGTCTGTTGGCCTTGTCACTGTTGTTGTCTATGGGGAGATGAAGACAGTTAGAGACAGTATGGCCTGTAATAAAGCTGTCACTGTTGTTTCTATGGGGAGATGAAGACAGTTAGAGACAGTATGGCCTGTAATAAAGCTGTCACTGTTGTTTCTATGGGGAGATGAAGACAGTTAGAGACAGTATGGCCTGTAATAAAGCTGTCTCCTCTGGGGAGATGAAGACAGTTGTCAGCTATGGCCTGTCACTGTTGTTTCTATGAGGGAGATGAAGACAGTTAGAGACAGTATGGCCTGTAATAAAGCTGTCACTGTTGTTTCTATGGGGAGATGAAGACAGTTAGAGACAGTATGGCCTGTAATAAAGCTGTCACTGTTGTTTCTATGGGGAGATGAAGACAGTTAGAGACACTATGGCCTGTAATAAAGCTGTCCCTGTTGTTTCTATGGGGAGATGAAGACAGTTAGAAACAGTATGGCCTGTAATAAAGCTGTCCCTGTTGTTTCTATGGGGGAGATGAAGACAGTTAGAGACCCTATGGCCTGTAATACAGCTGTCCCCTCGTGTGGTCTGTCCCTGTTGTTTCTATGGGGAGATGAAGACAGTTAGAGACAGTATGGCCTGTAATACAGCTGTCCCCTCGTGTGGTCTGTCACTGTTGTTTCTATGGGGAGACAGAAGACACATCTTTTTCTGTCGGTACAAGTAATTTTTTTCATTTTTAACCAAATGTGATATTTGCCAATTTTGAGGGGATCAATTAGATGTTGAAGTTGGGATTTGTACCAAATGATCAGTCCTCCAGAGTCTCTGCCTCTATTGACAGAGATGTGTTTCTGTGACGGCACAGTGACCTCTCTGTAGCCTGTGGGACAGTGACCTCTCTGTAACCTGTGGGACAGTGACCTCTCTGTAACCTGTGGGACAGTGACCTCTCTGTAACCTGTGGGACAGTGACCTCTCTGGCCTGTGGGACAGTGACCTCTCTGTAGCCTGTGGGACAGTGACCTCTCTGTAACCTGTGGGACTGACCTCTCTGTAGACAGTGACCTCTCTGTAACCTGTGGGACAGTGACCTCTCTGTAACCTGTGGGACAGTGACCTCTCTGTAACCTGTGGGACAGTGACCTCTGTAACCTGTGGGACAGTGACCTCTCTGTAACCTGTGGGACAGTGACCTCTGTAACCTGTGGGACAGTGACCTCTCTGTAACCTGTGTGAGTAACAGTTAGTCAGCCTGACAACATGTCTCCTACAGAATGATGACATCAACATCTTTAAGATGTGTGTTAAACTCTTCAGTCTGAAGTTGATGAGTTTAGGCCCTGTACTAACTGATAGGTTGATGAGTTTTTAGGCCCCTGTACTAACTGATAGGTTGATGAGTTTAGGCCCCCTGTACTAAAGCTGGGCCCTGTACTAACTGATGAGTTTAGGCCCTGTACTAACTGATAGGTTGATGAGTTTAGGCCCTGTACTAACTGATAGGTTGATGAGTTTAGGCCCTGTACCCTGTGACTAACTGATAGGTTGATGAGTTTAGGCCCTGTACTAACTGATAGGTTGATGAGTTTAGGCCCTGTACTAACTGATAGGTTGATGAGTTTAGGCCCTGTACTAACTGATAGGTTGATGAGTTTAGGCCCTGTACTAACTGATAGGTTGATGAGTTTAGGCCCTGTACTAACTGATAGGTTGATGAGTTTAGGCCCTGTACTAACTGAACTGATAGGTTGATGAGTTTAGGCCCTGTACTAACTGATAGGTTGATGAGTTTAGGCCCTGTACTAACTGATAGGTTGATGAGTTTAGGCCCTGTACTAACTGATAGGTTGATGAGTTTAGGCCCTGTACTAACTGATAGGTTGATGAGTTTAGGCCCTGTACTAACTGATAGGTGATTTTAGGTTGTACAACTGAAAGGTGAGATTAGCAGTCAGCAATGCACTAACTGTAACTATAAACTTGATGAGTTTACCCTGTACTAACTGATGTCTATAGTTTATGTATAAATATTCCTATTCACTGAACAAGTAAACTATTAGTGATTTCAATAGGTCTCTCTCTGTGTGTGTCTCTCTCTCTCTCTCTCTTCTCTCTCAATCTCTCTCTCTGTGTGTGTCTCTCTCTCTCTCTCTCTCTGTGTCTGTGTCTGTGTCTCTCTCTCTCTGTGTGTGTGTGTGTGTGTCTCTCTCTCTCTGTGTGTGTGTCTTTCTCTCTCTGTGTGTGTGTGTCTGTCTGTGTGTGTGTGTGTGTGTGTGTGTGTGTGTGTGTGTGTGTGTGTGTGTGTGTGTGTGTGTGTGTGTGTGTGTGTGTGTGTGTGTGTGTGTGTGTGTGTGTGTGTGTGTGTGTGTGTGTGTGTGTGTGTGTGTGTGTGTGTGTGTCACTATCTCTCTCTCTCTGTGTATCTGTCTGTCTCTATCTCTCATCTGTGTGTGTGTCTCTCAATGTAATTCAGTTCAAGGGGCTTTATTGGCATGGGAAACATGTGTTAACATTGCCAAAGCAAGTGTGGTAGATAATTTGTTTCAAACTTAAGGAAGAGATTAATTATTGATTGATCCCCTAATTGAATCCTGCTGTGTAACGATATGCGCTGAGAGTCAGGAAGCATGTTCAGGAAGTGAGTGTTGTAATCAACAAACACAACAGATTTTTATGTCACCTTTATTTAACCAGGTAGACCAGATCACCTTTATTTAACCAAGACCAGATAGACCAGATCACCTTTATTTAACCAGGTAGACCAGATCACATTTATTTAACCAGGTAGACCAGATCACCTTTATTTAACCAGGTAGACCAGATCACCTTTATTTAACCAGGTAGACCAGATCACCTTTATTTAACCAGGTAGACCAGATCACCTTTATTTAACCAGGTAGACCAGATCACCTTTATATAACCAGGTGAACCAGGTAGACCAGATCACCTTTATTTAACCAGGTAGGCCAGATCACCTTTATTTAACCAGGTAGACCAGATCACCTTTATTTAACCAGGTAGACCAGATCACCTTTATTTAACCAGGTAGACCAGATCACCTTTATTTAACCAGGTAGACCAGATCAACCCAGGTAGGCCAGTTGAGAACAAGTTCTCATTTACAAATGCGACCTGGCCAAGATAAAGCAAAGCAGTGCAACACAAACAACAACACAGAGTTACACATGAAATAAACAAATGTACAGTCAATAACACAATAGAAAAGTATATACAGTGCCTTGCGAAAGTATTCGGCCCCCTTGAACTTTGCACCTTTTGCCACATTTCAGGCTTCAAACATAAAGATATAAAACTGTATTTTTTGTGAAGAATCAACAACAAGTGGGACACAATCATGAATTGGAACGACATTTATTGGATATTTCAAACTTTTTTAACAAATCAAAAACTGAAAAATTGGGCGTGCAAAATGATTCAGCCCCCTTAAGTTAATACTTTGTAGCGCCACCTTTTGCTACGATTACAGCTGTAAGTCGCTTAATGTCTCTATCAGTTTTGCACATTGAGAGACTGAAAATTTTTCCCATTCCTCCTTGCAAAACAGCTCGAGCTCAGTGAGGTTGGATGCAGAGCATTTGTGAACATCAGTTTTCAGTTCTTTCCACAGATTCTCTATTGGATTCAGGTCTGGACTTTGACTTGGCCATTCTAACACCTGGATATGTTTATTTTTTAACCATTCCATTGTAGATTTTGCTTTATGTTTTGGATCATTGTCTTGTTGGAAGACAAATCTCCGTCCCAGTCTCAGGTCTTTTGCAGACTCCATCAGGTTTTCTTCCAGAATGGTCCTGTATTTGACTCCATCCATCTTCCCATAAATTTTAACCATCTTCCCTGTCCCTGCTGAAGAAAAGCAAGCCCAAACCATGATGCTGCCACAACCATGTTTGACAGTGGGGATGGTGTGTTCAGGGTGATGAGCTGTGTTGCTTTTACGCTAAACATAACGTTTTGCATTGTTGCCAAAAAGTTCAATTTTGGTTTCATTTGACCAGAGCACCTTCTTCCACATGTTTGGTGTGTCTCCCAGGTGGCTTGTGGCAAACTTTAAACGACACTTTTTATGGATATCTTTCAGAAATGGCTTTCTTTGACATATATAGGGAAGGAACCAAAGAGAGGGACATATATAGGGAAGGAACCAAAGGGAGAGACATATATAGGGAAGGAACAAAAAGGGAGTGACATATTTAGGGAAGGAACCAAAGGGAGGGAGACATATATAGGGAAGGAACCAAATGGAGGGACATATATAGGGAAGGAACCAAAGGAGAGACATATATAGGGAAGGAACCAATGGAACAATCAGGGGAAGGAACAAGAGAGAAGGAACATATATAGGGAAGGAACCAAAGGGAGGGACATATATAGGGAAGGAACCAAATGGAGGGACATATATAGGGAAGGAACCAAAGGGAGGGGGAAGGAACATATATAGGGAAGGAACCAAAGAGAGGGACATATATAGGGAAGGAACCAAAGAGAGGGACATATATAGGGAAGGAACCAAAGGGAGAGACATATATCAGGGAAGGAACCAAACCAAAGGGAGGGACATATCTTTAGACAAAGGAGGGACATATATAGGGAAGGAACCAAAGGGGGAGAACCAAAGACCAAAGAGAGGGACATATATAGGGAAGGAACCAAAGGGAGAGACATATATAGGGAAGGAACCAAAGGGAGGGACATATATAGGGAAGGAACCAAAGGGAAGAACCAAAGACATATATAGGGAAGGAACCAAAGGGAGAGACTATCAGGTTATATAGGGAAGGAACCAAAGAAGAGACATATATAGGGAAGGAACCAAAGAGAGGGACATATATAGGGAAGGAACCAAAGGAGAGACATATATAGGGAAGGAACCAAAGGGAGGGACATATATAGGGAAGGAACCAAAGGGAGAGACATATATAGGGAAGGAACCAAAGGAGGACATATATAGGAAGGAACAATATAGGGAAGGAACCAAAGGAGATATAGGGACATATATAGGGAAGGAACCAAAGGGAGGACATATATGGGAAGGAACAAAGTATATATAGGGAAGGAACCAAAGGGAGAGACATATATAGGGAAGGAACCAAAGAGAGACATATATAGGGAAGGAACCAAAGGAGGGACATATATAGGGAAGGAACCAAAGGGAGAGACATATATAGGGAAGGAACCAAAGGAACCAAAGAGAGGGACATATATAGGGAAGGAACCAAAGAGAGGGACATATATAGGGAAGGAACCAAAGAGAGGGACATATATAGGGAAGGAACCAAAGAGGGGAGCACATATATAGGGAAGGAACCAAAGAGAGGACATATATAGGGAAGGAACCAAAGGGAGGAGACATATATAGGAAGGAACCAAAGAGAGGACATATATAGGGAAGGAACCAAAGAAGGAACCAAAGAGGGGAAGGACATATATAGGGGAACCAAAGAGACATATATAGGAAGGGAAGGAACCAAAGAGAGGGACATATATAGGGAAGGAACCAAAGAGAGAGACATATATAGGGAAGGAACATAAAGAGGAGGAACATATATAGGGAAGGAACCAAAGGGAGAGACATATATAGGGAAGGAACCAAAGAGAGGGACATATATAGGGAAGGAACCAAAGGGAGAGACATATATAGGGAAGGAACCAAAGAGAGGGACATATATAGGGAAGGAACCATAAGGGGAAGGAACCAAGAAGGGGAGACATATATAGGGAAGGAACCAAAGAGAGGGACATATATAGGGAAGGAACCAAAGAGAGGGACAAATAGGGAACCAAAGGGAGGGAAGGAACAAAGAGGGAACCAAAGAGACATATATAGGGAAGGAACCAAAGAGAGGGACATATATAGGGAAGGAACCAAAGAGAGGGACATATATAGGGAAGGGAAGGAACCAAAGGGGGGAGACATATATAGGGAAGGAACCAAAGAGAGGGACATATATAGGGAAGGAACCAAAGGGAGAGACATATATAGGGAAGGAACCAAAGGAGGGACATATATAGGGAAGGAACCAAAGGAGGGACATATATAGGGAAGGAACCAAAGAGGAGGGACATATATAGGGAAGGAACCAAAGAGGGAGGGAGAAGGAACCAAAGAGAGGGACATATATAGGGAAGGAACCAAAGAGAGAGACATATATAGGGAAGGAACCAAAGGAACCAAAGGATTTACATATAGGGAAGGAACCAAGAGGAGACATATATAGGGAAGGAACCAAAGAGAGGGACATATATAGGGAAGGAACCAAAGGAACCAGGGACATATATAGGGAAGGAACAAAGGAGAGACATATATAGGGAAGGAACCAAAGGGAGACATATATAGGGAAGGAACCAAAGGAGGGACATATATAGGGAAGGAACAAAGAGAGGGGACATATATAGGGAAGGAACCAAAGGGAGAGACATATATAGGGAAGGAACCAAAGGGAGGGACATATATAGGGAAGGAACCAAAGGGAGAGACATATATAGGGAAGGAACCAAAGAGAGGGACATATATAGGGAAGGAACCAAAGGGAGGGAAGACATATATAGGGAAGGAACCAAAGAGAGGGACATATATAGGGAAGGAACCAAAGGGAAGGGGAAGGAACCAAAGAGAGGACATATATAGGGAAGGAACCAAAGAGAGGGACATATATAGGGAAGGAACCAAAGAGAGGGACATATATAGGGAAGGAACCAAAGAACCAAAGAGAGGGACATATATAGGGAAGGAACCAAAGAGAGGGACATATATAGGGAAGGAACCAAAGGGAGGACATATATAGGGAAGGAACCAAAGAGAGGGACATATATAGGGAAGGAACCAAAGAGAGGGACATATATAGGGGAAGGAACCAAAGGGAAGACACATATATAGGGAAGGAACCAAAGAGAGAGGGACATATATAGGGAAGGAACCAAAGGGAGAGAGAGGGACATATATAGGGAAGGAACCAAAGAGAGGGACATATATAGGGAAGGAACCAAAGAGAGGGACATATATAGGGAAGGAACCAAAGAGAGGGAGGCATATATAGGGAAGGAACCAAAGAGAGGACATATATAGGGAAGGAACCAAAGGAGAACATATATAGGAAGGAACCAAAGAGAGGGACATATATAGGGAAGGAACCAAAGAGAGGGACATATATAGGGAAGGAACCAAAGGGACATAGACATATATAGGGAAGGAACCAAAGAGATATATAGGGACATATATAGGGAAGGAACCAAAGAGAGGGACATATATAGGGAAGGAACCAAAGAGAGAGACATATATAGGGCAGGCAATCGGGGAGGGTATGGAGTCCAGGTGTGTGTCGTAATGCACTGACACGCGTAACGATAGTGACAGGTGCGCTCCATAACGAGCAGCCTGGTGACCTAGAGAGACGGGAGAGGGAGGAGCACACAGTGACATGCAGGGGTTCATAGAAGACCCAAACTATCCTAGAGGCAGTGATTTGTTTTTGGTTTAGATATCCAACGAAGTGATACTTTCGTCTTGCCACATACGTATTTTATCCAAGGATTTATCTCTCTGTCAAATATTCAAGATTCGAGTTAGCACAAATATGAATAACACTTGCTATTGTCAATAATTATATAAATATATTTCATTTTAAATGATGTCAGACAATGAAATGAAACGTCATATAACATAAAAGCCATGATAGAAATCAGAGACCGCTGCAGCCGGGAGGAACTGGTATAATAAATAGGTTGTTCTTTTCTTTCCGGTCTTCACACCTCACAGTGTTTCAGTCAATCCCTTTCGGCTCCATGGTATAATAATCTCCAGACGTACTCCACAGTAGAGGTTGTCAACCTGTAGGTAACCTGTTTACAATAGCAATAAGGCACCTTCACGGGTTTGTGGTATAGGGCCAATATACTACGGCTAAGGGCTGTGTTCAGGCACCCGGCGTTGCGTAGTGCTTATGAACAGTCCATAGCCGTGGTATATTGGCCATATACCACACCCACTCTTTTCTTATTGCTTAATTATACCATTAAGGTTTTAGTACGGGTTTTTTTTTTTTTTACAGCAGAAGGAACCAGCGCTGAAAGGTCTCCGTGTTCATGTTACTATAAGGAGCTCCGAGAGGTTTTGAACAACACATGGTTTCATTTTACCGCTTCATGACCGCCTGGGTGAGCCTATACTGTATCTGTCATAGCCAGGCTACCGTTAGTGTGTTCCGTCGAAGACGCGCATCGGGAGACCAAGCCTCCTTTCACTTGTTGTAAGGCGGCTTTTCTCACAAGTGGATAAACGCATAACCATTTCCTCCAAACGATGCGTAAAAGTAGCCTAAACCCCAAACATCTGGAACTTGACACAGCAGTGTTACTGGACTGAGTGTGATACATAGACCAGATTGTATACCATGCGAGGCTCTGGACAAAATCCCCACTTTCTCCGGAGATAGCAACGCTGTTATTTCTTAAACTCCTGGAACGTCTGGACGAGGACGCCGCGGCGGTGTGAGAGAGAAAACCATGCTGCTGCCGGGCAACGAAACGGGCTACGTCTGGACCGAGTTATTAAACACCGGCAACCTGACGGCGTGTGCCGGTGAAGAAGACCACGGTGGTCCGGAGGCGGTGATTGTTCCGGTGATTTTTGGATGTATATTTTTCCTGGGTGTCGTCGGGAACTCTCTAGTGATGATAGTAATCGGGAAAATCAAGGCCCGGCGCAACAGAAGTACGACAAACATTTTCATCCTCAATTTAAGTATCGCGGATCTATTGTTTTTGCTCTTTTGTGTCCCGTTCCAGGCTACTATATACTCCCTACCTGAGTGGATATTTGGAGCCTTTTTATGTAAATGTGTTCACTATTTAGTGATGGTGTGTATGCTGGTGAGCATCTTCACGCTTGTTGCCATGTCAGTGGACAGGTACATAGCTGTTGTACACTCCAAAAAGTCCCCCTGCATTCGCAACAGGAGGAATGCCCTCATAGGGGTCTGTGTTATTTGGGCACTGTCGTTCATATTCTCTATACCAGTGGCGCAACACCAGATACTTACTGACCACCCGGAAGCGCCGAACAGTTCGTTCTGCTGGGAAGCGTGGTACGCAAGCGCTTCCAAACACACCTACAAAGTCACTATTTTAGTCATTGGCTATCTGTTGCCGTTGGGGTTGATCATATGCTGCTATGGGAAGGTAAGACAACTTTTCATCTGTAGTAGAGAAACTGTCAAACGCTTCCCTTTTTACGCACAGGTTAGCGTGTACATTAGTGAGGTTTGGAACACGCTCCTGTATGACGGAAAATGACACAATTATGACATTTATTGGGCTATAATGCTAATGTTTTTCAGCCTAGCGCGGCAATAAATGCTGTGAGCGACAACCAAGTGTGAACGTGCGGCACCACTTGCGCTCCGGAAAACCTGCGCGTGTGTCAGTGCTCTTTGTACCCGGCTGCGTGACCGAGGCCTGGAGTTTCTGACAGTCCTTTATAGTCCTTCATATGGTTTACTACAGACTGGGTTACCTGGAGAAATTACCTATATAGTCCTTCATATGGTTTACTACAGACTGGGTTACCTGGATAAATTACCTATATAGTCCTTATGGTTTACTACAGACTGGGTTACCTGGAGAAATTACCTATATAGTCCTTCTTATGGTTTACTACAGACTGGGTTACCTGGAGAAATGACCTATATAGTCCTTCTTATGGTTTACTACAGACTGGGTTACCTGGAGAAATTACCTATATAGTCCTTCACATGGTTTACTACAGACTGGGTTACCTGGAGAAATGACCTATATAGTCCTTCTTATGGTTTACTACAGACTGGGTTACCTGGAGAAATTACCTATATAGTCCTTATGGTTTACTACAGACTGGGTTACCTGGAGAAATTACCTATATAAATTACCTATATAGTCCTTCTTATGGTTTACTACATGGTTTTACTACAGACTGGGTTACCTGGAGAAATTACCTATATAGTCCTTCTTATGGTTTACTACAGACTGGGTTACCTGGAGAAATTACCTATATAGTCCTTCTATGGTTTACTACAGACTGGGTTACCTGGAGAAATTACCTATATAGTCCTTCTTATGACTGTTTACTACACAGACTGGGTTACCTGGAGAAATTACCTATATAGTCCTTCTGTGGTTTACTACAGACTGGGTTACCTGGAGAAATTACCTATATAGTCCTTCTTATGGTTTACTACAGACTGGGTTACCTGGAGAAATTACCTATATAGTCCTTCAGAACTATGGTTTACTAGAGACTGGGTTACCTGGAGAAATTACCTATATAGTCCTTCTTTTAACCCAGACTGGGTTACTTTGTATAGTCCTTCTTTGTTTTAACCCAGAACTAAAATACTGGGTTACCTGGAGAAATTAAAATAGTCCTTTTAACCCAGAACTAAAATATGTTTTTACTACAGACTGGGTTACCTGGAGAAATTACCTAGAACCCCCCCAATATAGTCCTTCTTATGGTTTACTACAGACTGGGTTACCTGGAGAAATTACCTATATAGTCCTTACTGTATGGTTTACTACAGACTGGGTTACCTGGAGAAAAAATACCTATATAGTCCTTCTAAAATATGGTTTACTAGAACAGACTGGGTTACCTGGAGAAATTACCTATATAGTCCTTCTTATGGTTTACTACAGACTGGGTTACCTGGAGAACTAAAATACCTATATAGTCCTTCTTATGGTTTACTACAGACTGGGTTACCTGGAGAAATTACCTATATAGTCCTTCTAAAATATGGTTTACTACAGACTGGGTAAAATACTGTTGAAATTACCCAGAACTAAAATACTTACTAGAGACTGTTGTTTAACCCAGGGTTACCTGGAGAAATTACCTATATAGTCCTTCTAAAATATGGTTTACCCAGAACAAACTGGGTTACCTGGAGAAATTAAATATATAGTCCTTCTTAACCCAGTTTACTACAGACTGGGTTACCTGGAGAAATTACCTATATAGTCCTTCTAAAATATGGTTTACTACAGACTGGGTTACCTGAAATTACTGGTCCCAGTTACCCAGAGGGTTACCTGGAAAATTACCTATATAGTCCTTCTGTATGGTTTACTACAGACTGGGTTACCTGGAGAAATTACCTATATAGTCCTTCTTATGGTTTAACCCAGAACTGGTTGTTAACCTGGAACCACTAAATTACCTTGTATAGTCCAGAACTAAAATACTGGTTTACCCACAGACTGGGTTACCTGGAGAAATTACTACCCCAGAGAAATTACCTAAAACTGTTGTTTTTAACCCAGAGCTTACTGGTTTAACTACAGACTGGGTTACCTGGAGTTTTTACCCAGAACTAAAATAGTCCTTCTTATGGTTTACTACAGACTGGGTTTTTACCTGGAACTAAAATACCTTGTATAGTCCTTCTTATGGTTTACTACAGACTGGGTTACCTGGAAAATACTATATAGTCCTTCCCAGAACTAAAATATGGAACTAAAATACTGTTGTTAACCCAGAACTAAAATACTGTTGTTTAACCCTTCTTACTGGTTTAACCCAGAGCTAGAATACTGTTGTTTTTAACCCAGAGCTAAAATACTGTTGTTTTTAACCCAGAAAAAATACTGTTGTTTTTAACCTAAAATACTGTACTAAAATACTGTAACCCAGAACTAAAATACTGTTGTTTAGAAAAATTACCTAAACTACAGACTGGGTTAACCTGGAGAAATTACCTATATGTTTCTTAACCCAGTTTACTAAAGACTGGGTTACCTGGAACTAAAATACCTACTTAGTCCTTAACCAGACTGGGTTAACCTGGAAAATACCTTGTTTAACCCTTCAGAACTAAAATACTGTACTGTTTAACCCAGAACTAAAATAACCCAGAACTAAAATACTGTTGTTTAACCCAGAACTAAAATACTGTTGTTTAACCCAGAACTAAAATACTGTTGTTTAACCCAGAACTAAAATACTGTTGTTTTAACCCAGAACTAAAATACTGTTGTTTAACCCAGAACTAAAATACTGAACTAAAATACTGTTGTTTAACCCAGAACTAAAATACTGTTGTTTAACCCAGAACTAAATACTGTTGTTTTTAACCCAGAACTAAAATACTGTTGTTTAACCCAGAACCCAGAACTAAAATACTGTTGTTTTTAACCCAGAACTAAAATACTGTTGTTTTTAACCCAGAACTAAAATACTGTTGTTTTTGTTTTAACCCAGAACTAAAATACTGTTGTTTTTAACCCAGAACTAAAATACTGTTGTTTACCCAGAACTAAAATACTGTTGTTTTTAACCCAGAACTAAAATACTGTTGTTTTTAACCCAGAACTAAAATACTGTTGTTTTTTTTAACCCAGAACTTTAACCCAGAACTAAAATACTGTTGTAAAATACTGTTGTTTTAACCCAGAACTAAAATACTGTTGTTTTTAACCCAGAACTAAAATACTGTTGTTTTTAACCCAGAACTAAAATACTGTTGTTTTTAACCCAGAACTAAAATACTGTTGTTTAACCCAGAACTAAAATAACCCAGAACTAAAATACTGTTGTTTTTAACCCAGAGCTAAAATACTGTCACTTAACCCAGAACTAAAATACTGTTGTTTTTAACCCAGAACTAAAATACTGTTGTTTGTTTAACCCAGAACTAAAATACTGTTGTTTTTAACCCAGAACTAAAATACTGTTGTTTTTAACCCAGAACTAAAATACTGTTGTTTTTAACCCAGAACTAAAATACTGTTGTTTTTAACCCAGAACTAAAATACTGTTGTTTTTAACCCAGAACTAAAATACTGTTGTTTTTAACCCAGAACTAAAATACTGTTGTTTTTAACCCAGAGCTAAAGCATAATTTGGTCAGATTCTATGTTATCATTGTCCAGATAGATGACCATAGAAATGACAGCCATCGCTCCTTTATGAATAATATAAATAATTATAATAGTAGGCAGAATGACAGCAGCGTACTGTGTGTGTGTGTGTGTGTGTGTGTGTGTGTGTGTGTGTGTGTGTGTGTGTGTGTGTGTGTGTGTGTGTGTGTGTGTGTGTGTGTGTGTGTGTGTGTGTGTGTGTGTGTAGGCGTGATAGAAAGGTACACATAGCTATAAAACACACATTTTTCCAGCAGCAGACTGTGATCCAGCAGCAGACTGTGATCCAGCAGCAGACTGTGATCCATAATGTCAAAAGCCGCACTGAAGTCCAACAAAAACAGCCCCCTTTTCATCATCAATTTAACTCAGCCAATCGTCAGTCAAACAGGGCTGAATAGTGACTGGTAGCAAGAATGTATAAACACTGATGGTAATATACTCATGGTAATATATACAGTAATATATACATGTAAACATAAACACTGATGCTAATATACTCATGGTAATATATACATGTAAACATAAATACTGATGGTAATATACTCATGGTAATATATACATGTAAACATAAATACTGATGGTAATATACTCATGGTAATATATACATGTAAACATAAATACTGATGCTAATATACTCATGGTAATATATACATGTAAACATAAATACTGATGCTAATATACTCATGGTAATATATACATGTAAACATAAATACTGATGGTAATATACTCATGGTAATATATACATGTAAACATAAATACTGATGCTAATATACTCATGGTAATATATACATGTAAACATAAATACTGATGCAAATATACACTGAATGGACAAAACATTAGGAACACCTTCCTAATATTGTCTTGCTCTCCCCTTTCTCCCTCAGAACAGACTCAATTTGTCGGGGGCATGGACTCTACAAGGTGCCGAAAGTGTTCCACAGGGATGCTGACCCATGTTGCCTCAACGCTTCCCACAGTTGTGTCAGGTTGGCTGGATGTCCTTTGGGTGGTGGAACATTCTGGAAACACACATGAGAAACTGTTGAGTTTGAAAAACACAGCGCTGTTGCCTTTCTTGACACACTCAAACCGGTGCACCTGGCACCTACTACCATACTTTATTGATTTATTATGGATCCCCATCCATAAAAATAATTAGAATTATTATAAAAATTATTAATAATAATAATCGGGCAAAATTAAGGCAGTTATACAACTGTAAAAATATTACAATAGATTCATTACAGAATTCATAACACACTAAGTGTGTGCCCTCAGAGTCCACACTCCACAACCACATATCTACAATGCAAAATCCATTTGTACGTCTGTGTGTGTATGTTATCATGTGTTTGTAGGCATGTGTCTGCGCCTATGTGTTTCATTTAATTAGTTATTTAATATCACCTTTATTTAACCAGGTAGACCAGATCACCTTTATTTAACCAGGTAGACCAGATCACCTTTATTTAACCAGGTAGACCAGATCACCTTTATTTAACCAGGTAGACCAGATCACCTTTATTTAACCAGGTAGACCAGATCACCTTTATTTAACCAGGTAGACCAGACCACCTTTATTTAACCAGGTAAACCAGATCACCTTTATTTAACCAGGTAGACTAGATCACCTTTATTCAACCAGGTAGACCAGACCACCTTTATTTAACCAGGTAGACCAGATCACCTTTATTTAACCTGGTAGGCCAGACCACCTTTATTTAACCAGGTAGGCCAGATCACCTTTATTTAACCAGGTAAACCAGATCACCTTTATTTAACCAGGTAGACCAGGTAGACCAGCCTTTATTTAACCAGGTAGACCAGATCACCTTTATTTAACCAGGTAGACCAGATCACCTTTATTTAACCAGGTAGACCAGATCACCTTTATTTAACCAGGTAGACCAGATCACCTTTATTTAACCAGGTAGACCAGATCACCTTTATTTAACCAGGTAGACCAGATCACCTTTATTTAACCAGGTAGACCAGATCACCTTTATTTAACCAGGTAGACCAGATCACCTTTATTTAACCAGGTAGACCAGATCACCTTTATTTAACCAGGTAGACCAGATCACCTTTATTTAACCAGGTAGACCAGATCACCTTTATTTAACCAGGTAGACCAGATCACCTTTATTTAACCTGGTCGACCAGACCACCTTTATTTAACCAGGTAAACCAGATCACCTTTATTTAACCTGGTAGACCAGATCACCTTTATTTAACCAGGTAGACCAGACCACCTTTATTTAACCAGGTAGACCAGATCACCTTTATTTAACCAGGTAGACCAGATCACCTTTATTTAACCAGGTAGACCAGATCACCTTTATTTAACCAGGTAGACCAGATCACCTTTATTTAACCAGGTAGACCAGATCACCTTTATTTAACCAGGTAGACCAGATCACCTTTATTTAACCAGGTAGACCAGATCACCTTTATTTAACCAGGTAGACCAGATCACCTTTATTTAACCAGGTAGACCAGATCACCTTTATTTAACCAGGTAGACCAGATCACCTTTATTTAACCAGGTAGACCAGATCACCTTTATTTAACCAGGTAGACCAGATCACCTTTATTTAACCAGGTAGACCAGATCACCTTTATTTAACCAGGTAGACCAGATCACCTTTATTTAACCAGGTAGATCACCTTTATTTAACCAGATCACCTTTATTTAACCAGGTTTATTTAACCAGGTAGACCAGATCACCTTTATTTAACCAGGTAGACTAGATCACCTTTATTCAACCAGGTAGACCAGATCACCTTTATTTAACCAGGTAGACCAGATCACCTTAGACCAGATCACCTTTATTTAAAAAATAATAAAAACAGCAGATCCGTACCACATTGGGTGAGGCGGGTTGCAGGAAAGTATATTTAGTTCGTAGATAGAAAGTGAGATAAAGATATATACGAAAAAGACAGTCTATTTACACGGGATAAGACACTGGATAAGACAGAGACAAACACACACGTCCTACTGCTATGCCATCTTGGATTTTTTTTTTAATGTTTGTGTTACTTCACAGTCCCCACTGTTCCATAAGGTGTATTTTTACCTGCTTTTTAAATATGATTCTACTGCTTACATCAGTTTCCTGATGTGGAATAGAGTTCCATGTAGTCATGGCTCTATGTAGTACTGTGCGCCTCCCATAGTCTGTTCTGGACTTGGCATGTCTTGTGGGGTATTCATGGTTGTCCGAGCTGTGCACCAGTATTTTAAACAGACAGCTCGGTACATTCATTTTGTCAACACCTCTTACAAAAACAAGTAATGAGGAAGTCAATCTCTCTTCCACTTTAAGCCATGAGAGATTGACATGCATGTCATTAATGTTAGCTCTCCACGTACTGTTAAGGCTAACTTTTTCCTTGGCACCCTTGGCAGCTCTTTGTTTAGTGTTGCAGTCATTTCAGTCTCTTTAGTAGCTGACGTGTATAGTGTTGAGTCATCCACATACATAGAAATACATAGAAACTCTGGCTTTACTCAGTCAGTGGCATGTCGTTAGTAAAGATTGAAACAAATCAAGGGGCCTAAACAGCTACCCTGGGGAATTCCTGATTCTAACTGGATTATATTTGATAGGCTTCCATTAAAGAACACCCTCTGTGTTCTGTTGGACAAGTAACTCTTTATCTGCATTAAAGCAGGGGTGTAAAGCCATAACACATATGTTTTTCCAGGAGCAGACTTTGATAGATCATGTCAAAATCTGCACTGAAGTCTAACAAGACAGCCCCCACAATCATTTTATCATTAATTTCTCTCAGCCAATCATCAGTCATTTGTGTAAATGCTGTGCTTGTTGAGTGTCCTTCCCTATATGCGTGCTGAAAGTCTGTCGTCAATTTGTTTACTGTGAAATAGCATTGTATCTGGTCAAACACAAATTTTCTCCAGAAGTTTACTAAGGGTTGGTAACAGACTGATTGGTCGGCTATTTGAGCCAGTAAATGGGGCTTTACTGTTCTTGGGTAGCGGAATGACTTTAGCTTCCCTCCAGGCCTGAGGGCTTAAAGTAGGCTTAAATTGAAGATGTGGCAAATAGGAGTGGCAATTCCATCCTCCATTATCCTGAGTAATTTTCCATCCAGATTGTAAGACCCCGGTGGCATGTCATCGTTGATAAACAACAATCATTCTTCCACACTGACTGTACGGAATTTATTCCACACTGACTTTACGGAATTTATTCCACACTGACTTTACGGAATTTATTCCACACTGACTTTACGGAATTTATTCCACACTGACTTTACGGAATTTATTCCACACTGACTTTACGGAATTTATTCCACACTGACTTTACGGAATTTATTCCACACTGACTTTACGGAATTTATTCCACACTGACTTTACAGAATTTATTCCACACTGACTTTACAGAATTTATTCCACACTGACTTTACAGAATTTATTCCACACTGACTTTACGGAATTTATTCCACACTGACTTTACGGAAATTATTCCACACTGACTTTACGGAATTTATTCCACATGACTCGTTTTTATAATTTGGTCAGATTTTTCACTTCTTCATCAATCCACACTGACTTTAACAGTTTTCCAGTCATTTTTCTTAATGGGAGCTTATTAGTAACTGGAATAAGCAGATTTTCACTTGTTCATCAAGTGCAGGGGATTTAACAGTTTTTCCTCATTTTCTTAATGGAGCAGCTTATTAGTAACTGGAATAAGCAATTTCATAAATGACCAGCAGCGTCTGGTTGCTCCTCATTACACACCACAGACCAGCAGCGTCTGGTTGCTCCTCATTACACACCACAGACCAGCAGCGTCTGGTTGCTCCTCATTACACACCACAGACCAGCAGCATCTGGTTGCTCCTCATTACACACCACAGACCAGCAGCGTCTGGTTGCTCCTCGTTACACACCACAGACCAGCAGCGTCTGGTTGCTCCTCGTTACACACCACAGACCAGCAGCGTCTGGTTGCTCCTCGTTACACACCACAGACCAGCAGCGTCTGGTTGCTCCTCATTACACACCACAGACCAGCAGCGTCTGGTTGCTCCTCATTACACACCACAGACCAGCAGCGTCTGGTTGCTCCTCATTACACACCACAGACCAGCAGCGTCTGGTTGCTCCTCATTTACACACCACAGACCAGCAGCGTCTGGTTGCTCCTCGTTACACACCACAGACCAGCAAATATTCTTAACATCATCAACATATGAATCACTACAAAACTTATTGTATGACCTCTTATACACTATATTAGGCCCAGCCTTTTGAACTTTGGTTTTCCTAGATACGGCTACTATATTGTGATCAATACATCCTATGGATCTGGATACTGCTTTCAAGCACATTTCTGCTGCATTAGTAAAGATGTGATCAATACATGTTGATGATGTCATTCCTGTGCTGTTTGTAACTACCCTGGTAGGTTGACTGGTAACCTGAACCAGGCTGCAGGCACTGGTTACAGTTTGAAGCTTTTTCTCTTGAGTGGGCAGCTTGATGATACCCAGTCAATATTTAAATCACCCAGGAAATATACTTCTCTTTTGATATCACATACATTATCAAGCATTTCACACACATTATTCAGATACTGACTGTTAACACTCAGTGGTCTATAGCAGCTTCCCACCAGAATGGGCTTTAGGTGAAGCAGATGAACCTGTAGCCATACTTCACAGTATTTAACAACAGTATTTAACCTGAGATCCTCTCTTTTAGCTTTACAGGAAGCTGGTTCTTTATATAGTCCGCAACACCGCCGACGGGGGCGTTTCTGTCTCTCCTGTAGACGTTATAACCATGTATTGCTTCCACTGTATCATCAAAGCTATTATCTAAGCGGGTTTCAGAGATAGGCAGAATAATAATTATTATCTAAGCGAGTTTCAGAGATAGGCAGAATATAAATGTCATCTGTTTACTGGCTAGTTAATCAATTCATGGACCTGGTTTCTCAGTATGTTAATATTGGCTATTTTTAGCACTTTCCTGTCTTGCTTGATTGTTTTTACTCCTTTACTGGGAAGCTTATCAGAAGTAGACTTGATAGTGCAGGGTGAGCTGCACAAAGTGGTCTTCCTACTGCGACACACCGCCTCAGTGTTAACATTTAAGACATTTAAGTCATTTAGCAGACGCTCTTATCCAGAGCGACTTACAAATTGGTGCATTCACCTTATGACATCCAGTAGAACAGTCACTTTACAATAGTGCATCTAAATCTTAAAGGGGGGGTGAGAAGGATTACTTATCCTATCCTAGGTATTCCTTAAAGAGGTGGGGTTTCAGGTGTCTCCGGAAGGTGGTGATTGACTCCGCTGTCCTGGCGTCGTGAGCGAGTTTGTTCCACCATTGGGGGCCAGAGCAGCGAACAGTTTTGACTGGGCTGAGCGGGAACTGTACTTCCTCAGTGGTAGGGAGGCGAGCAGGCCAGAGGTGGATGAACGCAGTGCCCTTGTTTGGGTGTAGGGCCTGATCAGAGCCTGGAGGTACTGAGGTGCCGTTCCCCTCACAGCTCCGTAGGCAAGCACCATGGTCTTGTAGCGGATGCGAGCTTCAACTGGAAGCCAGTGGAGAGAGCGGAGGAGCGGGGTGACGTGAGAGAACTTGGGAAGGTTGAACACCAGACGGGCTGCGGCGTTCTGGATGAGTTGTAGGGGTTTAATGGCACAGGCAGGGAGCCCAGCCAACAGCGAGTTGCAGTAATCCAGACGGGAGATGACAAGTGCCTGGATTAGGACCTGCGCCGCTTCCTGTGTGAGGCAGGGTCGTACTCTGCGGATGTTGTAGAGCATGAACCTACAGGAACGGGCCACCGCCTTGATGTTAGTTGAGAACATTTACATACATTTACATTTAAGTCATTTAGCAGACGCTCTTATCCAGAGCGACTTACAAATTGGTGCATTCACCTTATGACATCCAGTGGAACAGTCACTTTACAATAGTGCATCTAAATCTTAAAAGGGGGGGGGTGAGAAGGATTACTTATCCTATCCTAGGTATTCCTTAAAGAGGTGGGGTTTCAGGTGTCTCCGGAAGGTGGTGATTGACTCCGCTGTCCTGGCGTCGTGAGCGAGTTTGTTCCACCATTGGGGGGCCAGAGCAGCGAACAGTTTTGACTGGGCTGAGCGGGAACTGTACTTCCTCAGTGGTAGGGAGGCGAGCAGGCCAGAGGTGGATGAACGCTGTGCCCTTGTTTGGGTGTAGGGCCTGATTAGAGCCTGGAGGTACTGAGGTGCCGTTCCCCTCACAGCTCCGTAGGCAAGCACCATGGTCTTGTAGCGGATGCGAGCTTCAACTGGAAGCCAGTGGAGAGAGCGGAGGAGCGGGGTGACGTGAGAGAACTTGGGAAGGTTGAACACCAGACGGGCTGCGGCGTTCTGGATGAGTTGTAGGGGTTTAATGGCACAGGCAGGGAGCCCAGCCAACAGCGAGTTGCAGTAATCCAGACGGGAGATGACAAGTGCCTGGATTAGGACCTGCGCCGCTTCCTGTGTGAGGCAGGGTCGTACTCTGAGGATGTTGTAGAGCATGAACCTACAGGAACGGGCCACCGCCTTGATGTTAGTTGAGAATGACAGGGTGTTGTCCAGGATCACGCCAAGGTTCTTAGCGCTCTGGGAGGAGGACACAATGGAGTTGTCAACCGTGATGGCGAGATCATGGAACGGGCAGTCCTTCCCCGGGAGGAAGGGCAGCTCCGTCTTGCCGAGGTTCAGCTTGAGGTGGTGATCCGTCATCCACACTGATATGTCTGCCAGATATGCAGAGAGGCGATTCGCCACCTGGTCATCAGAAGGGGGAAAGGAGAAGATTAATTGTGTGTCGTCTGCATAGCAATGATAGGAGAGACCATGTGAGGTTATGACAGAGCCAAGTGACTTGGTGTATAGCGAGAATATGAGAGGGCCTAGAACAGAACCCTGGGGGACACCAGTGGTGAGAGCGCGTGGTGAGGAGACAGATTCTCGCCACGCCACCTGGTAGGAGCGACCTGTCAGGTAGGACGCAATCCAAGCGTGGGCCGTGCCGGGAGATGCCCAACTCGGAGAGGGTGGAGAGGAGGATCTGATGGTTCACAGTATCGAAGGCAGCCGATAGGTCTAGAAGGATGAGAGCAGAGGAGAGAGAGTTAGCTTTAGCGGTGCGGAGCGCCTCCGTGATACAGAGAAGAGCAGTCTCAGTTGAATGACTAGTCTTGAAACCTGACTGATTTGGATCAAGAAGGTCATTCAGAGAGAGATAGCGGGAGAGCTGGCCAAGGACGGCACGTTCAAGAGTTTTGAGAGAAAAGAAAGAAAAAGAAGGGATACTGGTCTGTAGTTGTTGACATCGGAGGGATCGAGTGTAGGTTTTTTCAGAAGGGGTGCAACTCTCGCTCTCTTGAAGACGGAAGGGACGTAGCCAGCGGTCAGGGATGAGTTGATGAGCGAGGTGAGGTAAGGGAGAAGGTCTCCGGAAATGGTCTGGAGAAGAGAGGAGGGGATAGGGTCAAGCGGGCAGGTTGTTGGGCGGCCGGCCGTCACAAGACGCGAGATTTCATCTGGACAGAGAGGGGAGAAAGAGGTCAGAGCACAGGGTAGGGCAGTGTGAGCAGAACCAGCGGTGCCGTTTGACTTAGCAAACGAGGATCGGATGTCGTCGACCTTCTTTTCAAAATGGTTGACGAAGTCATCTGCAGAGAGGGAGGAGGGGGGGGGATTCAGGAGGGAGGAGAAGGTGGCAAAAAGCTTCCTAGGGTTAGAGGCAGATGCTTGGATTTTAGAGTGGTAGAAAATGGCTTTAGCAGCAGAGACAGAGGAGGAAAATGTAGAGAGGAGGGAGTGAAAAGGATGCCAGGTCCGCAGGAGGCGAGTTTTCCTCCACTTCCGCTCAGCTGCCCGGAGCCCTGTTCTGTGAGCTCGCAATGAGTCGTCGAGCCACGGGGCGGGAGGGGAGGACCGAGCCGGCCTGGAGGATAGGGGACATAGAGAGTCAAAGGATGCAGAAAGGGAGGAGAGGAGGGTTGAGGAGGCAGAATCAGGAGATAGGTTGGAGAAGGTTTGAGCAGAGGGGAAGAGATGATAGGATGGAAGAGGAGAGAGTAGCGGGGGAGAGAGAGCGAAGGTTGGGACGGCGCGATACCATCCGAGTAGGGGCAGTGTGGGAGGTGTTAGATGAGAGCGAGAGGGAAAAGGATACAAGGTAGTGGTCGGAGACTTGGAGGGGAGTTGCAATGAGGTTAGTGGAAGAACAGCATCTAGTAAAGATGAGGTCGAGCGTATTGCCTGCCTTGTGAGTAGGGGGAAGGTGAGAGGGTGAGGTCAAAAGAGGAGAGGAGTGGAAAGAAGGAGGCAGAGAGGAATGAGTCAAAGGTAGACGTGGGGAGGTTAAAGTCACCCAGCACTGTGAGAGGTGAGCCGTCCTCAGGAAAGGAGCTTATCAAGGTATCAAGCTCATTGATGAACTCTCCGAGGGAACCTGGAGGGCGATAAATGATAAGGATGTTAAGCTTGAAAGGGCTGGTAACTGTGACAGCATGGAATTCAAAGGAGGGCGATAGACAGATGGGTAAGGGGAGAAAGAGAGAATGACCACTTGGGAGAGATGAGGATCCCGGTGCCACCACCCCGCTGACCAGAAGCTCTCGGGTGTGCGAGAACATGTGGGCGGACGAAGAGAGAGCAGTAGGAGTGGCAGTGTTATCTGTGGTGATCCATGTTTCCGTCAGTGCCAAGAAGTCGAGGGACTGGAGGGAGGCATAGGCTGAGATTAACTCTGCCTTGTTGGCCGCAGATCGGCAGTTCCAGAGGCTACCGGAGACTTGGAACTCCACGTGGGTCGTGCGCGCTGGGACCACCAGATTAGGGTGGCCGCGGCCACGCGGTGTGGAGCGTTTGTATGGTCTGTGCAGAGAGGAGAGAACAGGGATAGACAGACAACAGTGGTCTTCCTATAGGACACACTGCCTCACACTGCCTCAGTGGTCTTCCTACTAGGACACACCACCTCAGTGTTAACAGTGGTCTTCCTATAGGACACACCACCTCAGTGTTAACAGTGGTCTTCCTACTAGGACACACCTCCTCAGTGTTAACAGTGGTCTTCCTACCAGTGGTCACTAGTGTTACACACCTCTCCTCAGTGTTAACAGTGGTCTTCCTACTAGGACACACAGCCTCAGTGGTCTTCCTACTAGGACACACAGCCTCAGTGTTAACAGTGGTCTTCCTACTAGGATACACCACCTCAGTGTTAACAGTGGTCTTCCTACTAGGACACACCTCCTCAGTGTTAACAGTGGTCTTCCTACTAGGACACACCTCCTCAGTGTTAACAGTGGTCTTCCTACTAGGACACACCTCCTCAGTGTTAACAGTGGTCTTCCTACTAGGACACACCACCTCAGTGTTAACAGTGGTCTTCCTACTAGGACACACCACCTCAGTGTTAACAGTGGTCTTCCTACTAGGACACACCACCTCAGTGTTAACAGTGGTCTTCCTACTAGGACACACCACCTCAGTGTTAACAGTGGTCTTCCTACTAGGACACACCACCTCAGTGTTAACAGTGGTCTTCCTACTAGGACACACCTCCTCAGTGTTAACAGTGGTCTTCCTACTAGGACACACCACCTCAGTGTTAACAGTGGTCTTCCTACTAGGATACACCACCTCAGTGTTAACAGTGTTCTTCCTACTAGGACACACCACCTCAGTGTTAACAGTGGTCTTCCTACTAGGACACACAGCCTCAGTGCTAACAGTGGTCTTCCTACTAGGACACACAGCCTCAGTGTTAACAGTGGTCTTCCTACTAGGACACACCACCTCAGTGTTAACAGTGGTCTTCCTACTAGGACACACCACCTCAGTGTTAACAGTGGTCTTCCTACTAGGACACACCACCTCAGTGTTAACAGTGGTCTTCCTACTAGGACACACCACCTCAGTGTTAACAGTGGTCTTCCTACTAGGACACACCACCTCAGTGTTAACAGTGGTCTTCCTACTAGGACACACAGCCTCAGTGTTAACAGTGGTCTTCCTACTAGGACACACCACCTCAGTGTTAACAGTGGTCTTCCTACTAGGACACACAACCTCAGTGTTAACAGTGGTCTTCCTACTAGGACACACCTCCTCAGTGTTAACAGTGGTCTTCCTATAGGACACACAGCCTCAGTGTTAACAGTGGTCTTCCTACTAGGACACACAGCCTCAGTGTTAACAGAGGTCTTCCAACTAGGACACACCACCTCAGTGTTAACAGTGGTCTTCCTATAGGACACACAGCCTCAGTGTTAACAGTGGTCTTCCTTACTAGGACACCTAGGGCACCTACAGTGTTAACAGTGGTCTTCCTATAGGACACACCTCCTCAGTGTTAACAGTGGTCTTCCTACTAGGACACACCACCTCAGTGTTAACAGTGGACTTCCTACTAGGACACACTACCTCAGTGTTAACAGTGGTCTTCCTACTAGGACACACCACCTCAGTGTTAACAGTGGTCTTCCTACTAGGACACACCACCTTCCTAGTGTTAACAGTGGTCTTCCTACTAGGACACACCTCCTCAGTGTTAACAGTGGTCTTCCTACTAGGACACACCACCTCAGTGTTAACAGTGGTCTTCCTACTAGGACACACCACCTCAGTGTTAACAGTGGTCTTCCTACTAGGACACACCTCCTCAGTGTTAACAGTGGTCTTCCTACTAGGACACACACCTCAGTGTTAACAGTGGTCTTCCTACTAGGACACACCACCTCAGTGTTAACAGTGGTCTTCCTACTAGGACACACCTCCTCAGTGTTAACAGTGGTCTTCCTACTAGGACACACCACCTCAGTGTTAACAGTGGTCTTCCTACTAGGACACACCACCTCAGTGTTAACAGTGGTCTTCCTACTAGACACACCACCTCAGTGTTAACAGTGGTCTTCCTACTAGGACACACCACACTCAGTGTTAACAGTGGTCTTCCTACTAGGACACACCTCCTCAGTGTTAACAGTGGTCTTCCTATAGGACACACCTCCTCAGTGTTAACAGTGGTCTTCCTACTAGGACACACCTCCTCAGTGTTAACAGTGGTCTTCCTACTAGGACACACCTCCTCAGTGTTAACAGTGGTCTTCCTACTAGGACACACCACCTCAGTGTTAACAGTGGTCTTCCTACTAGGACACACCTCCTCAGTGTTAACAGTGGTCCTCCTATAGGACACACCTCCTCAGTGTTAACAGTGGTCTTCCTACTAGGACACACCACCTCAGTGTTAACAGTGGTCTTCCTACACACCTCCTCAGTGTTACACACCACCTCAGTGTTAACAGTGGTCTTCCTACTAGGACACCACCTCAGTGTTAACAGTGGTCTTCCTATAGGACACACCTCCTCAGTGTTAACAGTGGTCTTCCTACTAGGACACCACCTCAGTGTTAACAGTGGTCTTCCTATAGGACACACCTCCTCAGTGTTAACAGTGGTCTTCCTACTAGGACACACCACCTCAGTGTTAACAGTGGTCTTCCTACTAGGACACACAGCCTCAGTGTTAACAGTGGTCTTCCTACTAGGACACACCACCTCAGTGTTAACAGTGGTCTTCCTACTAGGACACACCTCCTCAGTGTTAACAGTGGTCTTCCTACTAGGACACACCTCCTCAGTGTTAACAGTGGTCTTCCTACTAGGACACACCACCTCAGTGTTAACAGTGGTCTTCCTACTAGGACACACCACCTCAGTGTTAACAGTGGTCTTCCTACTAGGACACACCTCCTCAGTGTTAACAGTGGTCTTCCTACTAGGACACACCACCTCAGTGTTAACAGTGGTCTTCCTACTAGGACACACCACCTCAGTGTTAACAGTGGTCTTCCTACTAGGACACACCTCCTCAGTGTTAACAGTGGTCTTCCTACTAGGACACACCACCTCAGTGTTAACAGTGGTCTTCCTACTAGGACACACAGCCTCAGTGTTAACAGTGGTCTTCCTACTAGGACACACCACCTCAGTGTTAACAGTGGTCTTCCTACTAGGACACACCACCTCAGTGTTAACAGTGGTCTTCCTACTAGGACACACCACCTCAGTGTTAACAGTGGTCTTCCTACTAGGACACACCACCCCAGTGTTAACAGTGGTCTTCCTACTAGGACACACCACCTCAGTGTTAACAGTGGTCTTCCTACTAGGACACACCTCCTCAGTGTTAACAGTGGTCTTCCTACTAGGACACACCACCTCAGTGTTAACAGTGGTCTTCCTACTAGGACACACCACCTCAGTGTTAACAGTGGTCTTCCTACTAGGACACACCTCCTCAGTGTTAACAGTGGTCTTCCTACTAGGACACACCACCTCAGTGTTAACAGTGGTCTTCCTACTAGGACACACCTCCTCAGTGTTAACAGTGGTCTTCCTATAGGACACACCTCCTCAGTGTTAACAGTGGTCTTCCTACTAGGACACACCACCTCAGTGTTAACAGTGGTCTTCCTACTAGGACACACCTCCTCAGTGTTAACAGTGGTCCTCCTATAGGACACACCTCCTCAGTGTTAACAGTGGTCTTCCTACTAGGACACACCACCTCAGTGTTAACAGTGGTCTTCCTACTAGGACACACCACCTCAGTGTTAACAGTGGTCTTCCTACTAGGACACACCACCTCAGTGTTAACAGTGGTCTATAGGACACACCTCCTCAGTGTTAACTACTAGGACACACCACCTCAGTGTTAACAGTGGTCTTCCTACTAGGACACACCACCTCAGTGTTAACAGTGGTCTTCCTACTAGGACACACAGCCTCAGTGTTAACAGTATGACTCTTGTTCATATGCACATGATTACTGCATGAAATAGCTGTAGGATTAACCAAGGTATTCAGGGCAATTAGGGTGACATAAATTAAGTTACTCACACCGTCTGTGTCACGCCCTGACCATAGAGAGCCCTCGGGGTTCTCCATGGTGTAATAGGTCAGAGCGTGACTAGGGGGTTTTCTAGTTATTATAGTTCTATGTTGGTGTGTGAGTATGGTTCCCAATTGGAGGCAGCTGTATGTCGTTGCCTCTATTTGGGGATCATACTTAGTGTGTCCCTTTTTCCCAGCTGCATTGTGGGATATTTGTTTTGTTTAGTGCCTATGTGCTCTATGAATGGCACGTTTGTTCATTCTTTGTTGTTTTGAGGTTCCACTGTAATAAATATACTCTACTCACGCTGCGCCTTGGTCGAGTTATTGACTGAATATCCCACCACACACCAGGCCTCCAGTCCGGTACGTCCTGTGCCGGCTCCCCGCACTCGCCCTGAAGAGTGTGTCACCAGTCTCGCTCCATGGCCTTCCTCTGCGCAGGTGCCCAGTCCAGGCATGGCGTCCAGTCCCACTCCATTTATTTTATTTTTATATATATACAGTGGGGCAAAAAATGTATTTATTCAGCCACCAATTGCGCAAGTTCTCCCACTTAAAAAGATGAGAGAGGCCTGTAATTTTCATCATAGGTACACTTCAACTATGACAGACAAAATGAGAGAGAAAGAAAAATCCAGAAAATCATATTGTAGGATTTTTTATGAATTTATTTGCAAATTATGTTGGAAAGTTCTGTTCTCCAAGTCCTTCTATTCTCCAAGTTCTCCAAGTCCTCTATTCTCCAAGTCCTCTATTCTCCAAGTCCTTCTATTCTCCAAGTCCTCTATACTCCAAGTCCTCTATACTCCAAGTCCTTCTATTCTCCAAGTCCTCTATACTCCAAGTCCTCTATTCTCCAAGTCCTCTCCAAGTCCTCTATACTCCAAGTCCTCTATTCTCCAAGTCTCTCCAAGTCCTCTATTCTCAAGTCCTCTATTCTCCAAGTCCTCTATTCTCCAAGTCCTTCTATTCTCCAAGTCCAAAGTCCTCTATTCTCCAAGTCATCTATTCTCCAAGTCCTCTATTCTCCAAGTCCTCTATTCTCCAAGTCCAAGTCCTCTCTCCAAGTCCTCTATTCTCCAAGTCCTCTATTCTCCAAGTCCTCTATACTCCAAGTCCTCTATTCTCCAAGTCCTCTATTCTCCAAGTCCTCTATTCTCCAAGTCTCCAAGTCCTCTATTCTCCAAGTCCTCTATTCTCCAAGTCCTCTCCAAGTCCTTCTATTCTCCAAGTCCTCTATACTCCAAGTCCTCTATTCTCCAAGTCACTGAATTTATAAAGTCCTCTATTCTCCAAGTCCTCTATTCTAAGTCCTCTATTCTCCAAGTCCCTATTCTCCAAGTATTCTCCAAGTCCTCTATACTAAGTCCTCTTAGTACCTAAGTCCTCTATTCTCCAAGTTCTATTCTCCAAGTCCTCTATTCTCCAAGTCCTTCTATACTCCAAGTCCTCTATTCTCCAAGTCCTCTATTCTCCTCTATTTTCCACTTTACCAGTGGAATAGTTTGAGCCTGAATTTATAAAATGTTTTAAATGGAATATATTTATAGCTCAGGGGACTGTGGTCCAATATCAGTACAAGATGTTCTCTACTGACATGTCCTCATTAGTGTTGCTAAATGTCCCTTTCTGGTTTGATGGATTATTCCACTGTGTATATATCACGTCCTGACCTTAGTTCCCTTTTATGTCTCTATTTTAGGTTGGTCAGGGAGTGAGTTGGGGGTGGGTATTCTATGTTTTCTATTTCTATGTGTTTGTTCTGGTATGGTTCCCAATCAGAGGCAGCTGTCTATCGTTGTCTCTGGTTGAGAACCATACTTAGGTAGCCTGTTTTCCCACTATGATTTGTGGGTAGTTGTTGTCTCTGATTGAGAACCATACTTAGCAGCCTGTTTTCCCACTATGATTTGTGGGTAGTTGTTGTCTCTGATTGAGAACCATACTTAGGTAGCCTGTTTTCCCACTATGATTTGTGGGTAGTTGTTGTCTCTGATTGAGAACCATACTTAGGCAGCCTGTTTTCCCACTATGATTTGTGGGTAGTTGTTGTCTCTGATTGAGAACCATACTTAGGTAGCCTGTTTTCCCACTATGATTTGTGGGTAGTTGTTGTCTCTGATTGAGAACCATACTTAGGTAGCCTGTTTTCCCACTATGATTTGTGGGTAGTTGTTGTCTCTGATTGAGAACCATACTTAGGCAGCCTGTTTTCCCACTATGATTTGTGGGTAGTTGTTTGTCTCTGATTGAGAACCATACTTAGGCAGCCTGTTTTCCCACTATGATTTGTGGGTAGTTGGGATTGAGAACCATACTTAGGCAGCCTGTTTTCCCACTATGATTTGTGGGTAGTTGTTGTCTCTGATTGAGAACCATACTTAGGCAGCCTGTTTTCCCACTATGATTTGTGGGTGGTTATGTTCGTTTCAGTGTTTTCACCATACGGGACTGTTTCGGGGTTTCCTTTATTTCTCTTGTTCAGTGGAATAAATATGACGAACACTTACCACGCTGCATATTGGTCTGATATTTCCTCCCCTCCTCAGAAAAGGAAGACGACAACCGCTACAGTATTTATTCCACTGTATTTATTCCACTGTATTTATTCCACTGTGTATATATTCCATTTATTCCACTGTGTATTCATTCCACTGTGTATTTATTCTACTGTGTATTTATTCCACTGTGTATTTATTCCACTGTGTATTTATTCCACTGTGTATATATTCCACTGTGTATTATTCCACTGTGTGTGTATTTATTCCACTGTGTATTTATTCCACTGTGCATTTATTCCACTGTGTATTTATTCCACTGTGTATTCATTCCACTGTGTATTTATTCCACTGTGTATTTATTCCACTGTGTATTCATTCCACTGTGTATATATTCTACTGTGTATTTATTCCACTGTGTATTCATTCCACTGTGTATTTATTCTACTGTATTTATTCCACTGTGTATTTATTCCACTGTGTATTTATTCCACTGTGTATATATTCCACTGTGTATATATTCATTCCACTGTGTATTTATTCCACTGTGTATTTATTCTACTGTGTATATATTCCACTGTGTATACATTCCACTGTGTATATATTCCACTGTGTATATATTCTACTGTGTATTTATTCTACTGTGTATATATTCCACTGTGTATTCATTCCACTGTATATATTCCACTGTGTATATATTCCACTGTGTATTCATTCCACTGGGTATATATTCCACTGTGTATTTATTCTACTGTGTATATATTCTACTGTGTATATATTCCACTGTGTATTTATTCCACTGTGTATTCATTCCACTGTGTGTGTATATATTCTACTGTGTATTCATTCCACTGTGTATTCATTCCACTGTGTATTCATTCCACTGTGTATATATTCTAATGTGTATTCATTCCACTGTGTATTCATTCCACTTTATTCCACTGTGTATATATTCTACTGTGTATATAATTCCACTGTGTATTCATTCCACTGTGTATTTATTCCACTGTGTATATATTCTACTGTGTATATATTCTACTGTGTATTCATTCCACTGTATTCATTCCACTGTGTATTCATTCCACTGTGTATTCATTCCACTGTGTATATATTCTACTGTGTATTCATTCCACTGTGTATTTATTCTACTGTGTATTTATTCTACTGTGTATTCATTCCACTGTGTATTCATTCCACTGTGTATTTATTCCACTGTGTATTCATTGCATTGTATTTATTCTACTGTGTATTTATTCTGTGTATTTATTCTACTGTGTATTCATTCCACTGTGTATTCATTCCACTGTGTATTTATTCCACTGTGTATATATTCTACTGTGTATTTATTCCACTGTGTATTCATTCCTGTGTATTCATTCCACTGTGTATTTATTCCACTGTGTATATATTCCACTGTGTATTTATTCCACTGTGTATATTTCCATGTGTATTCATTCCACTGTGTATTCATTCCACTGTGTATTTATTCCACTGTGTATTCATTCCACTGTGTATTTATTCCACTGTGTATATATTCCACTGTGTATTTATTCCACTGTGTATATATTCCACTGTATTTATTCCACTGTGTATATATTCACTGTGTATTTATTCCACTGTATATATTCACTGTGTATTCATTCCACTGTATTCATTCCACTGTGTATTTATTCCACTGTGTATTTATTCTACTGTGTATTTATTCCACTGTGTATATATTCCACTGTGTATATATTCTACTGTGTATTTATTCCACTGTGTATTCATTCCACTGTGTATTCATTCCACTGTGTATTTATTCCACTGTGTATTTATTCCACTGTGTATTTATTCCACTGTGTATTTATTCCACTGTGTATTTATTCTACTGTGTATTTATTCCACTGTGTATTCATTCCACTGTGTATTTATTCCACTGTGTATTTATTCCACTGTGTATATATTCTACTGTGTATTTATTCCACTGTGTATTCATTCCACTGTGTATTCATTCCACTGTGTATTTATTCCACTGTGTATATATTCTACTGTGTATTTATTCCACTGTGTATTTATTCCACTGTGTATATATTCCACTGTGTATTCATTCCACTGTGTATTTATTCCTCTGTGTATTTATTCTACTGGGTATTTATTCCACTGTGTATTTATTCTACTGTGTATTTATTCCACTGTGTATATATTCCACTGTGTATTTATTCTACTGTGTATTTATTCCACTGTGTATTCATTCCACTGTGTATATATTCCACTGTGTATATATTCTACTGTGTATTTATTCTACTGTGTATTTATTCTACTGTGTATTTATTCCACTGTGTATTTATTCCACTGTGTATATATTCCAATGTGTATTTATTCTACTGTGTATTTATTCCACTGTGTATATATTCCACTGTGTATATATTCTACTGTGTATTTATTCCACTGTGTATTTATTCTACTGTGTATTTATTCTACTGTGTATTTATTCTACTGTGTATTTATTCCACTGTGTATTTATTCTACTGTGTATTTATTCCACTGTGTATATATTCTACTGTGTATTTATTCTACTGTGTATTTATTCCACTGTGTATTTATTCTACTGTGTATTTATTCCACTGTGTATATATTCCACTGTGTATATATTCTACTGTGTATTTATTCCACTGTGTATTCATTCCACTGTGTATTTATTCCACTGTGTATTCATTCCACTGTGTATATATTCTACTGTATTTATTCCACTGTGTATTCATTCCACTGTGTATTCATTCCACTGTGTATTTATTCCACTGTGATATTCTACTGTGCATTTATTCCACTGTGTATTCATTCCACTGTGTATTTATTCCACTGTGTATTTATTCTACTGTGTATTTATTCCACTGTGTATTCATTCCACTGTGTATTTATTCTACTGTGTATTTATTCCACTGTGTATTCATTCCACTGTGTATATATTCCACTGTGTATATATTCTACTGTGTATTTATTCTACTGTGTATTTATTCCACTGTGTATTTATTCCACTGTGTATTTATTCCACTGTGTATTTATTCCACTGTGTATTTATTCCACTGTGTATATATTCCACTGTGTATATATTCCACTGTGTATATATTCTACTGTGTATTTATTCCACTGTGTATTTATTCCACTGGGTATTTATTCCACTGTGTATATATTCCACTGTGTATATATTCCACTGTGTATATATTCTACTGTGTATTTATTCCACTGTGTATATATTCTACTGGGTATTTATTCCACTGTGTATTTATTCCACTGTGTATTTATTCCACTGTGTATATATTCCACTGTGTATTTAATTCCACTGTGTATTTATTCCACTGTGTATATATTCTACTGTGTATTTATTCCACTGTGTATATATTCCACTGTGTATATATTCTACTGTGTATTTATTCCACTGTGTATTTATTCTACTGTGTATTTATTCTACTGTGTATTTATTCTACTGTGTATTTATTCTACTGTGTATATATTCTACTGTGTATTTATTCTACTGTGTATATATTCTACTGTGTATTTATTCCACTGTGTATTTATTCTACTGTGTATTTATTCCACTGGGTATATATTCCACTGTATTTATTCCACTGTGTATATATTCTACTGTGTATTTATTCCACTGTGTATTCATTCCACTGTGTATTCATTCCACTGTGTATATATTCTACTGTGTATTTATTCCACTGTGTATTCATTCCACTGTGTATTCATTCCACTGTGTATATATTCTACTGTGTATTTATTCTACTGTGTATTTATTCTACTGTGTATTTATTCTACTGTGTATTTATTCCACTGGGTATATATTCCACTGTATTTATTCCACTGTGTATATATTCTACTGTGTATATATTCTACTGTGTATATATTCCACTGTGTATTCATTCCACTGGGTATATATTCCACTGTATTTATTCCACTGTGTATATATTCTACTGTGTATATATTCTACTGTGTATTTATTCCACTGTGTATTCATTCCACTGTGTATTCATTCCACTGTGTATATATTCTACTGTGTATTCATTCCACTGTGTATTCATTCCACTGTGTATTCATTCCACTGTGTATATATTCTAATGTGTATTCATTCCACTGTGTATTCATTCCACTGGGTATTTATTCCACTGTGTATATATTCTACTGTGTATATATTCTACTGTGTATTCATTCCACTGTGTATTCATTCCACTGTGTATATATTCTACTGTGTATATATTCTACTGTGTATTCATTCCACTGTGTATTCATTCCACTGTGTATTCATTCCACTGTGTATTCATTCCACTGTGTATATATTCTACTGTGTATTCATTCCACTGTGTATTTATTCTACTGTGTATTTATTCTACTGTGTATTCATTCCACTGTGTATTCATTCCACTGTGTATTTATTCCACTGTGTATTCATTCCACTGTGTATTTATTCTACTGTGTATTTATTCTACTGTGTATTTATTCTACTGTGTATTCATTCCACTGTGTATTCATTCCACTGTGTATTTATTCCACTGTGTATATATTCTACTGTGTATTTATTCCACTGTGTATTCATTCCACTGTGTATTCATTCCACTGTGTATTTATTCCACTGTGTATATATTCCACTGTGTATTTATTCCACTGTGTATATATTCCACTGTGTATTCATTCCACTGTGTATTCATTCCACTGTGTATTTATTCCACTGTGTATTTATTCTACTGTGTATTTATTCCACTGTGTATATATTCCACTGTGTATATATTCTACTGTGTATTTATTCCACTGTGTATTCATTCCACTGTGTATTCATTCCACTGTGTATTTATTCCACTGTGTATTTATTCTACTGTGTATTTATTCCACTGTGTATATATTCCACTGTGTATATATTCTACTGTGTATTTATTCCACTGTGTATTCATTCCACTGTGTATTTATTCCACTGTGTATTCATTCCACTGTGTATATATTCTACTGTGTATTTATTCCACTGTGTATTCATTCCACTGTATTTATTCCACTGTGTATTTATTCCACTGTGTATATATTCTACTGTGTATATATTCTACTGTGTATATATTCCACTGTGTATATATTCTACTGTGTATTTATTCCACTGTGTATTCATTCCACTGTGTATTTATTCCACTGTGTATTTATTCCACTGTGTATATATTCCACTGTGTATATATTCTACTGTGTATTTATTCCACTGTGTATTTATTCCACTGTGTATTTATTCTACTGTGTATATATTCCACTGTGTATACATTCCACTGTGTATATATTCCACTGTGTATATATTCTACTGTGTATTTATTCTACTGTGTATTTATTCCACTGTGTATTTATTCCACTGTGTATATATTCCACTGTGTATTTATTCCACTGTGTATATATTCCACTGTGTATTTATTCCACTGTGTATATATTCCACTGTGTATTTATTCCACTGTGTATATATTCCACTGTGTATATATTCTACTGTGTATTTATTCTACTGTGTATTTATTCTACTGTGTATTTATTCTACTGTGTATTTATTCCACTGTGTATTTATTCTACTGTGTATTTATTCCACTGTGTATATATTCTACTGTGTATTTATTCTACTGTGTATTTATTCCACTGTGTATTTATTCTACTGTGTATTTATTCTACTGTGTATATATTCTACTGTGTATTTATTCTACTGTGTATATATTCTACTGTGTATTTATTCCACTGTGTATTTATTCTACTGTGTATTTATTCCACTGGGTATATATTCCACTGTATTTATTCCACTGTGTATATATTCTACTGTGTATTTATTCCACTGTGTATTCATTCCACTGTGTATATATTCCACTGTGTATATATTCTACTGTGTATATATTCTACTGTGTATTTATTCCACTGTGTATTCATTCCACTGTGTATTTATTCCACTGTGTATATATTCTACGGTGTATTTATTCTACTGTGTATTTATTCTACTGTGTATTTATTCCACTGGGTATATATTCCACTGTATTTATTCCACTGTGTATATATTCTACTGTGTATTCATTCTACTGTGTATTTATTCTACTGTGTATTTATTCTACTGTGTATTTATTCTACTGTGTATTTTTTCCACTGGGTATATATTCTACTGTGTATTTATTCTACTGTAGTATTTATTCCACTGGGTATATATTCTACTGTGTATTTATTCCACTGTGTATTCATTCCACTGTGTATTTAGTTCTACTGTGTATTCATTCCACTGTGTATATATGCTACTGTGTATGTTATTCCACTGTGTATTCAGTTCTACTGTGGATAGTACTCTCCACTGTGCATTTATTCTGCGTTGCTGGGAAGGACCCTCAGTCAGCCTTTAGCTCTGCGTTGTGGGGAAGGACCCTCCGGTCAGCATTTCACTGTTATTCTACACGTGTTGTTTACCAAGCAAGTGGCGAATAAAATCAGATTGGATTTGTCCTCTGTATATCCTCTCTCTGCGTTCCCAAATGACACACTATTCGCTTTATAGTGCACTACTATGAGAAAGGCCTATTGGGCTCTGGTCAACAGTAGTGCACTTGTAGGGAATAGAGTTCCATAGGCTCGGTCAACAGTAGTGCACTATGTAGGAATAGAGTTCCATAGGGCTCTGGTCTAAAGTAGTGCACTATGTAGGGAATAGAGTTCCATAGGGCTCTGGTCAACAGTAGTGCACTTATATAGGGAATAGAGTTCCATAGGGCTCTGGTCTAAAGTAGTGCACTATGTAGGGAATAGAGTTCCATAGGGCTCTGGTCAACAGTAGTGCACTATATAGGGAATAGGGTGCCATTTGGAATGCAGCCTTGGGTAAAACATTGAAAGTGCAGTCGTCGCACCAATTCATCCCAAGAGGTGTTCGATGGGGTTGAGGTCAGGGCTCTGTGCATGCCAGTCAAGTTCCACACCGATCCCAAAAAACAACTTCTGTATGGACCTTGGTTTGTGCACGGAGGCAGTGTCATGCTGAAACAGGAAAGGTCCTTCCCCAAACTGTTGCCACAAAGTTAGAAGGACAGAATCTTCTAGAATGTCACTGTACGCTGTAGCGTTAAGATTTCCTGGAACTAAGGGGCCTAGTCCGAACCATTATTCCTCCTCCACCAAACTTTACAGTTGTCACTATGCATTGGGGCAGTCGGCGTTTCAATTCATCCCAAAGGTGTTTGATGGGGTTGAGGTCAGGACTCTGTGCAGACCAGTCATGTTCTTCCACACCAATCTCAACAAACCATTTCTGTATGGAACTCACTTTGTGCACGGGGGGCAGTGTCATCCGAAAACAAGGAAAAGGGCCTTCCCCGAACTGTTGTCACAAAGTTGGAAGGACAGAATCATCTAGAATGTCATTGTATGCTGTAGCGTTAAGATTTCCCTTCACTTAGAACTAAGGGGTCTGAACCATCTAGAATGTCATGGTATGCTTTAGCGTTAAGATTTACCTTCACTTAGAACTAAGGGGTCTGAACCATCTAGAATGTCATGGTATGCTGTAGCGTTAAGATTTACCTTCACTTGGAACTAAGGGGTCTGAACCATCTAGAATGTCATGGTATGCTGTAGCGTTAAGATTTCCCTTCACTTGGAACTAAGGGGTCTGAACCATGACAAAAACAGCCCCAACACACTTCACAGTTGGTATGCATTGGTGCAGGTGGCATCTGCCAAACCCAGATTCGTCCGTCAGACTGGCAGACGGTGA
>NW_026290777.1:0-66307 GCF_023373465.1 Oncorhynchus keta | reverse complement strand
GTGTTCTGCAGTGACAACACGCACATCCACCTGCAAACGGGAAGACACACCAATAAGGGGTGTTATTCCAACTTTGAAACAAAACCAACCCCCCAACCACCTAATCCCAACCACCTCTCCCCTAGGATCAACCCCTAATCCCCACCTCTCCCCTGGGATCAACCTAATCCCAACCACCTCTCCCCTAGGATCAACCCTAATCAACCACCTCTCCCTACAACCCTAATCCCTACCACCTCTCCCCTGGGATCAAACCCTAATCCCAACCACCTCTCCCCTGGGATCAACCCTAATCCCTACCACCTCTCCCTAGGATCAACCCCTAATCCCTACCACCTCTCCCTGGGATCAAACCCTAATCCCAACCACCTCTCCCCTAGGATCAGCCCACCTCTCCCCTAATCAACCCTAATCCCTACCTCTCCCCCTAGGATCAGCCCTAATCCCTACCACCTCTCCCCTGGGATCGACCCTAATCCCAACCACCTAGGATCCCCTAGGATCCACCTCCTGGGATCCCCTAATCCCAACCACCTCTCCCCTAGGATCAACCCCTAATCCCTACCACCTCTCCCCTAGGATCAACCCTAATCCCAACCACCTCTCCCCTAGGATCAACCCCTAATCCCTACCACCTCTCCCCTAGGATCGACCCTAATCCCTACCACCTCTCCCCTGGGATCGACCCCTAATCCCAACCACCTCTCCCCTAGGATCAGCCCCTAATCCCAACCACCTCTCCTAGGATCAAACCCTAATCCCTACCACCTCTCCCCTGGGATCAACCCCTAATCCCAACCACCTCTCCCTGGGATCAGCCCCTAATCCCCTACCACCTCTCCCCTAGGATCAACCCCTAATCCCTACCACCTCTCCCCTAGGATCAACCCCTAATCCCTACCACCTCTCCCCTGGGATCAACCTAATCCCAACCACCTCTCCCCTGGGATCAACCCCTAATCCCTACCACCTCTCCCCTAGGATCAACCCTAATCCCTACCACCTCTCCCCTGGGATCAACCCTAATCCCAGCCACCTCTCCCCTGGGATCAAACCTAATCCCAACCACCTCTCCCTAGGGATCAACCCCTAATCCCTACCACCTCTCCCCTGGGATCAACCTAATCCTAATCCCAACCACCTCTCCCCTGGGATCAACCTAATCCCTACCACCTCTCCCCTAGGATCAACCCCTAATCCCTACCACCTCTCCCTGGGATCAACCCCTAGCCCCTTCTGCCTAGGATCAACCCCTAGCCCCTATACCCTAGGATCAACCCTAGCCCCACCTATCCCCTAGGATCAACCCCTAGCCCCTATACCCTAGGATCAACCCCCCTATACCTAGGATCAACCCTAGCCCCTAGAGGATCAACCCCCTATACCCTAGAATCAACCCCTTGCCCCTATACCCTAGGATCAACCCCTAGCCCTATACCTAGGATCAACCCCTAGCCCCTATACCCTAGGATCAACCCCTTGCCCCTATACCCTAGAATCAACCCCTCACCCCTATACCCTAGGATCAACCCCTAGCCCCTATACCCTACCTTTTCAAATATGGGTGTGATCACTCACTACATTAAGTGTGTTCCCTCAGACCACTACTCACAATACATTAAGTGTGTTCCCTCAGACCACTACTCTACAATACATTAAGTGTGTTCCCCATACCCTACCTTAAGTGTGTTCCCTCAGACCACTACTCTACAATACATTAAGTGTGTTCCCTCAGACCACTACTCTACAATACATTAAGTGTGTTCCTCAGACCACTACTCTACAATACATTAAGTGTGTTCCCTCAGACCACTACTCTACAATACATTAAGTGTGTTCCCTCAGACCACTACTCTACAATACATTAAGTGTGTTCCCAGACCACTACAGACCAGACTACTCTACAATACATTAAGTGTGTTCCCTCAGACCACTACTCTACAATACATTAAGACCACTACTCTACAATACATTAAGTGTGTTCCCTCAGACCACTACTCTACAATACATTAAGTGTGTTCCCTCAGACCACTACTCTACAATACATTAAGTGTGTTCCTCAGACCACTACTCTACAATACATTAAGTGTGTTCCCTCAGACCACTACTCTACAATACATTAAGTGTGTTCCCTCAGACCACTACTCTACAATACATTAAGTGTGTTCCCTCAGACCACTACTCTACAATACATTAAGTGTGTTCCCTCAGACCACTACTCTACAATACATTAGTGTGTTCCCTCAGACCACTACTCTACTACCACATATCTACAATACAACATGTATGTGTGTGTGTGTGTCTTGTCATGTGTACTGTGTATCTGTACGTATAGTGTGTGTGTTATCGTGTTTGTGTGTGCATGTGTCTGTGCCTATGTGTGTGTGTGTTATCGTGTGTGTGTGTGCATGTGTCTGTGCCTGTGTGTGTGTGTGTTATCGTGTTTGTGTGTGCATGTGTCTGTGCCTATGTGTGTGTGTGTTATCGTGTGTGTGTGTGCATGTGTCTGTGCCTATGTGTGTGTGTGTGTTATCGTGTTTGTGTGTGCATGTGTCTGTGCCTGTGTGTGTCTCTTCACAGTCCCCACTGTTCCATAAGGTGTATTTTTATCTATTAAAAAATAATCTGATTCTACTGCTGCATCAGTTACGGTGTATTCAACATGTCAATACCTCTCATAAATAAAGTAGTGATGAAGTCAATCTCTCCTCCACTTTCAGCCAGGAGAGATTGACATGCATATTATTCATATTAGCTCTCTGTGTACATCCAAGGGCCAGCCATGCTGCCCTGTTCTGAGCCAATTGCAATTTTCCTAAGTCCCTCTTTGTGGCACCTGACCACACGACTGAACAGTAGTCCAGGTGACACAAAACTAGGGCCTGTTGGACCTGCCTTGTTGATAGTGTTGTTAAGAAGGTAGAAACTAGGGCCTGTAGGACCTGCCTTGTTGATACTGTTGTTAAGAAGGTAGAAACTAGGGCCTGTCGGACCTGCCTTGTTGATAGTGCTGTTAAGAAGGTAGAAACTAGGGCCTGTAGGACCTGCCTTGTTGATAGTGCTGTTAAGAAGGTAGAAACTAGGGCCTGTAGGACCTGCCTTGTTGATAGTGTTGTTAAGAAGGTAGAAACTAGGGCCTAGGACCTGCCTTGTTGATAGTGTTGTTAAGAAGGTAGAAACTAGGGCCTGTAGGACCTGCCTTGTTGATAGTGTTGTTAAGAAGGTAGAAACTAGGGCCTATAGGACCTGCCTTGTTGATAGTGTTGTTAAGAAGGTAGAAACTAGGGCCTGTAGGACCTGCCTTGTTGATAGTGTTGTTAAGAAGGTAGAAACTAGGGCCTGTAGGACCTGCCTTGTTGATAGTGTTGTTAAGAAGGTAGAAACTAGGGCCTATAGGACCTGCCTTGTTGATAGTGTTGTTAAGAAGGTAGAAACTAGGGCCTGTAGGACCTGCCTTGTTGATAGTGTTGTTAAGAAGGTAGAAACTAGGGCCTATAGGACCTGCCTTGTTGATAGTGTTGTTAAGAAGGTAGAAACTAGGGCCTGTAGGACCTGCCTTGTTGATAGTGTTGTTAAGAAGGTAGAACCTAGGGCCTGTAGGACCTGCCTTGTTGATAGTGTTGTTAAGAAGGTAGAAACTAGGGCCTGTAGGACCTGCCTTGTTGATAGTGTTGTTAAGAAGGTAGAAACTAGGGCCTGTAGGACCTGCCTTGTTGATAGTGTTGTTAAGAAGGTAGAAACTAGGGCCTGTAGGACCTGCCTTGTTGATAGTGTTGTTAAGAAGGTAGAAACTAGGGCCTATAGGACCTTCCTTGTTGATAGTGTTGTTTAGAAGGTAGAAACTAGGGACTGTAGGACCTGCCTTGTTGATAGTGCTGTTAAGAAGGTAGAAACTAGGGCCTGTAGGACCTTCCTTGTTGATAGTGTTGATAAGGCAGAGCAGCGCTTTATTATGGACAGACTTCTCCCCATCTTAGCTACTGTTGTAGCTACGTTCTGACCATGACAGTTTACAATCCAGGGTTCCTCCTAGCAGTTGTCACCTCAACTTGCTCAATTTCCACATTATTCATTACACAATTGAGTTGAGGTTTAGGATTTAGTGTTTGATTTGTCCCAAATACAATGCTTTTAGTTTCGACTTATTCCTTGGTAGGTATCTCTTTAACAACATTATAGCAGGGGGTGTAAAGCCATAGCACAGACGTTTTTTCCAGCAGTAGACTATGATCAATAATGTAAACAGCTGTACTGAAGTCTAACAAAACAGCCCCCACAATCATTTGATCATCAATTTCTCTCAGCCAATCATCAGTCATCTGTGTAAGTGCTGTGCTTGTTGAGTGTTCTTCCCTATAAGCTGAAAGTCTGTTGTCAATTTGTTTACTGTGAAATAGCATTGTTTCTGGTCAAACACCATTTTTTTCCAGAAGTTTACTAAGGGTTGGTAACAGGCTGATTGGTCAGCTATTTGAGCCAGTAAAGGGGGTTTACTATTCTCAGGTAGGGAATACATGTTTTATATTGTCTTATACAGTGGCACTCCCAAAATAGAACCATCACATGAAAGCATGAACAAATAGATGAATTATGAATTATATTGCAGTGTTTACAGTCCAGATATGAGGATTTTTTTTTTTTTTTGTGGCTGATGTCCGAACCTTATCTATGATTTACCTCTGTTTGTGCCTCTACAAACGTCCATAATTTGACATTCTGATATTCTTCAAGGTAAACTGAAGTTGATAAATTTATTGGGCAGGTAAAGGGGTTTGATAATTTAGCTCGGCCTCAATATGACCTGCTATTAGAAGTGTTGATTATCTAGGCCTATCTACATAACAGATTTTCGGGATAGAGCTAATTCAACCTAGCTTCCTTTTCTGCTGAAAACCGGATGTGGTAGCATTAACCTGTTACGTTAATGCTGAGATTACCTGATATTACAAGTGTAACGTCGTGACTATAAATCTGTAAATCATTATTTGCGTATGGAATTTCCCCGTCAGTTTCCATTAAATGGCACAATAACCCTCTTGACAATACAGCGATAGATTTGGTTTGATACAAGGTGCACATCGTCCTCCAGCGGTATAATGTGCAGGTCACAGAGAGCAACGGTTGACCTGTTTGAGTAACGCTGACTCATGAATCCAAATATATTATATAAAAATATGCAATATTATTTATTATATATATAAAAATATAGCATTTTTATATATATATAACAGTGGGTTATATATATATATATATATATATGGCATTTTTCTTCTTTCTCTAATAAATCAAAATAAATACAAATATATATATACATAACTATATATATAATAATTAATAGTTCATTTTAAAAAATTATTTTAAAAAATGAATCCAAATATAGCTAGCAGGAAATACATCCCAGTTAGATGCCTATCTACTTACCCCGGGCAACTCTAGAAGTTGGGAGACCAACAGAGGCACTTTGAGCGCTGCCACACTACCCGTGACCCCAACCAGCACACGAAATTTACCACACGAGTCTAACAAATCAAATGTCGGAGACGTTACGGGTGATTCCGCCTGCATGTTAGCTGGAAAACGATCACTACAAAAAAAAAAAAACAACTTCAACACGTTATTAGGAGCATGCTGATTGCCAAGAATACGCAAAATATCGCCAACTTTTAGCCTCTATAAACTTCGCATGATGCAGCTTCCGTAAACATTGACACCACGTGACCAACAGTGACTGGTGAACGAGCACGTATCGCAACGACCTTTCGTGAGCGTGCACGCTAGGTCCATAGAATATTCTGGCTCCTCGACGGCTTCCGCAAGAGAGACACATCGTCCGGCATGTTATTTTAGTTTTTTTTTTTTTTATGCTTTCGTGAATTGCGCTGATATTCTCAACAGGTGCGATGCAGCAGACGCTGACTCCTCACGTCTACTGGGCTCAGCGGCATGAGGACATCTACCTGCGAGTGGAGCTGATTGACGCGCAGGTGAGTAGAGATGACCTGTCACCCAGAGGCAATAAATACACCGCTCACAAACACTGTACTCCGAAGTTCACATTGGGTTGAGAATCGACCCTTAGCATGAGGATGTAGCCCTAATGTGACTGAGTAGGCTATCATTGCATTATAGAAAATCATTTTGATTTATTTAACTAGGCAAGTCAGTTAAGAACAAATTCTTATTTTCAATGACGGCCTAGGAACAGTGGGTTAACTGCCTGTTCAGGGGCAGAACGACAGATTTGTACCTTGTCAGCTCAGGGATTTGATCTTGCAACCTTTCGGTTACTAGTCCAACGCTCTAACCACTAGGCTACCTGCTGGTTACCGGCCCAACGCTCTAACCACTAGGCTACCTGCTGGTTACCGGCCCAACGCTCTAACCACTAGGCTACCTGCTGGTTACTAGTCCAACACTCTAACCACTAGGCTCCTGCTGGTTACTGACCCACGCTCTAACCACTAGGCTACCTGCTGGTTACTGACCCAACGCTCTAACCACTAGGCTACCTGCTGGTTACTGACCCAACGCTCTAACCACTAGGCTACCTGCTGGTCACTGACCCAACACTCTAACCACTAGGCTACCTGCTGGTTATGCTGGTTACTAGTCCAACGCTCTCTAACCACTAGGCTACCTGCTGGTTACTGGCCCAACCAAGGCTACCTGCTCTAACCACCACTAGGCTACCTGCTGGTTACTAGTCCAACGCTCTAACCACTAGGCTACCTGCTGGTTACTGGCTCTAACCACTAGGCTACCTGCTGGTTACTGGCCCAACGCTCTAACCACTAGGCTACCTGCTGGTTACTGGCCCAACGCTCTAACCACTAGGCTACCTGCTGGTTACTGCTGGTTACTAGTCCAACGCTCTAACCACTAGGCTACCTGCTGGTTACTGGGCCCAACGCTCTAACCACTAGGCTACCTGCTGGTTACTGGCCCAACGCTCTAACCACTAGGCTACCTGCTGGTTACTGGCCCAACGCTCTAACCACTAGGCTACCTGCTGGTTACTGGGCCCAATGCCCAACGCTCTAACCACTAGGCTACCTGCTGGTTACTGGCTCTAACCACTAGGCTACCTGCTGGTTACTGGCCCAACACTAACCACTAGGCTACCTGCTGGTTACTGGCCCAACACTAACCACTAAGCTACCTGCTGGTTACTGGCCCAACGCTCTAACCACTAGGCTACCTGCTGGTTACTGGCCCAACACTCTAACCACTAGGCTACCTGCTGTTTACTGGTCCAATGCTCTAACCACTAGGCTACCTGCTGGTTACTGGCCCAACACTCTAACCACTAGGCTACCTGCTGGTTACTAGCCCAACGCTCTAACCACTAGGCTACCTGCTGGTTACTGGCCCAACGCTCTAACCACTAGGCTACCTGCTGGTTACTAGTCCAACGCTCTAACCACTAGGCTACCTGCTGGTTACTGGCCCAACACTCTAACCACTAGTCTACCTGCTGGTTACTGGCCCAACGCTCTAACCACTAGGCTACCTGCTGTTTACTGGCCCAACGTTCTCACCACTAGGCTACCTGCTGGTTACTGGCCCAACACTCTAACCACTATGTTACCTGCTGGTCACTGGCCCAACGCTCTAACCACTAGGCTACCTGCTGGTTATTGGCCCAACGCTCTAACCACTAGGCTACCTGCTGGTTACTAGTCCAACGCTCTAACCACTAGGCTACCTGCTGGTTACTGGCCCAACGCTCTAACCACTAGGCTACCTGCTGGTTACTGGCCCAACGCTCTAACCACTAGGCTACCTGCTGGTTACTGGCCCAACGCTCTAACCACTAGGCTACCTGCTGGTTACTGACCCAACGCTCTAACCACTAGGCTACCTGCTGGTTACTGACCCAACGCTCTAACCACTAGGCCACCTGCTGGTTACTGACCCAACGCTCTAACCACTAGGCTACCTGCTGGTTACTGGCCCAACGCTCTCACCACTAGGCTACCTGCTGGTCACTGACCCAACGCTCTAACCACTAGGCTACCTGCTGGTCACTGGCCCAACGCTCTAACCACTAGGCTACCTGCTGGTCACTGACCCAACGCTCTAACCACTAGGCTACCTGCTGGTTACTGGCCCAACGCTCTAACCACTAGGCTACCTGCTGGTTACTGACCCAATGCTCTAACCACTAGGCTACCTGCTGGTTACTGACCCAACGCTCTAACCACTAGGCCACCTGCTGGTTACTGACCCAACGCTCTAACCACTAGGCCACCTGCTGGTCACTGACCCAACGCTCTAACCACTAGGCTACCTGCTGGTCACTGGCCCAACGCTCTAACCACTAGGCTACCTGCTGGTCACTGGCCCAACGCTCTAACCACTAGGCTACCTGCTGGTTACTGACCCAACGCTCTAACCACTAGGCTACCTGCTGGTTACTGGCCCAACGCTCTCACCACTAGGCTACCTGCTGGTCACTGACCCAACGCTCTAACCACTAGGCTACCTGCTGGTCACTGGCCCAACGCTCTAACCACTAGGCTACCTGCTGGTTACTGACCCAACGCTCTAACCACTAGGCTACCTGCTGGTTACTGACCCAACGCTCTAACCACTAGGCTACCTGCTGGTTACTGACCCAACGCTCTAACCACTAGGCTACCTGCTGGTTACTGGCCCAACGCTCTAACCACTAGGCTACCTGCTGGTTACTGACCCAACGCTCTAACCACTAGGCTACCCTACCGCCCCAGAATATAATATAAATACAATTGTATGCTTGTGTTTCTGAGAATGATGTATCCATAATAACTGAGTCACTGTGATGTGTCCATAATAACTGAGTCACTGTGATGTGTCCATAATAACTGAGTCACTGTGATGTGTCCATAATAACTGAGTCACTGTGATGTGTCCATAATAACTTCTTCAGAGTGGCTAGCGGGCTTCTTCAGAGGTGGCTAGCGGGCCTGTTCAGAGGTGGTAAATAACATCAGTGTGGTCTACATGTTAAGTGCATGGAGATGGTGTTTGAAGATAGTGTTTTGACACAGCGAGACTTCCTCTTCACAGATAGACTAGGGGCTGATAACGAGTCCTGACTGCTTTCATTTGCATCGACAACACAAACCAGTTGTCTGTATCCTCTTTGGTAGAGTCTAAAGAGGAGCAACTTTAACTCATGATGTAGTCTGTATCCTCGTTGGTAGAGTCTAAAGAGGAGCAACTTTAACTCATGATGTAGTCTGTATCCTCATTGGTAGAGTCTAAAGAGGAGCAACTTTAACTCATGATGTAGTCTGTATCCTCGTTGGTAGAGTCTAAAGAGGAGCAACTTTAACTCATGATGTAGTCTGTATCCTCGTTGGTAGAGTCTAAAGAGGAGCAACTTTAACTCATGATGTAGTCTGTATCCTCATTGGTAGAGTCTAAAGAGGAGCAACTTTAACTCATGATGTAGTCTGTATCCTCATTGGTAGAGTCTAAAGAGGAGCAACTTTAACTCATGATGTAGTCTGTATCCTCGTTGGTAGAGTCTAAAGAGGAGCAACTTTAACTCATGATGTAGTCTGTATCCTCGTTGGTAGAGTCTAAAGAGGAGCAACTTTAACTCATGATGTAGTCTGTATCCTCTTTGGTAGAGTCTAAAGAGGAGCAACTTTAACTCATGATGTAGTCTGTATCCTCATTGGTAGAGTCTAAAGAGGAGCAACTTTAACTCATGATGTAGTCTGTATCCTCTTTGGTAGAGTCTAAAGAGGAGCAACTCATAATGTAGTCTGTACTGTCTTCTCTTCTCTTGCAGAATATTGACATCAGCGTGCATGATAATGTCCTCCAATTCAGGGGTACGTATTCTTTATTACAGTATTATCAACTAGAAGACACCTACCATGAGAGCATGGTTTTGAAGACTCATTCACCTACCATTAGAGCATGGCTTTGAAGACTCATTCACCTACCATTAGAGCATGGCTTTGAAGAATCATTCACCTACCTACCATGAGAGCATGGCTTTGAAGACTCATTCACCTACCTACCATGAGAGCATGGCTTTGAAGACTCATTCACCTACCTACCATGAGAGCATGGCTTTGAAGACTCATTCACCTACCTACCATTAGAGCATGGCTTTGAAGACTCATTCACCTACCATGAGAGCATGGCTTTGAAGACTCATTCACCTACCTACCATTAGAGCATGGCTTTGAAGACTCATTCACCTACCATGAGAGCATGGCTTTGAAGACTCATTCACCTACCATTAGAGCATGGCTTTGAAGAATCATTCACCTACCTACCATTAGAGCATGGCTTTGAAGACTCATTCACCTACCTACCATTAGAGCATGGCTTTGAAGACTCATTCACCTACCATTAGAGCATGGCTTTGAAGACTCATTCACCTACCTACCATTAGAGCATGGCTTTGAAGACTCATTCACCTACCATTAGAGCATGGCTTTGAAGACTCATTCACCTACCTACCATTAGAGCATGGCTTTGAAGACTCATTCACCTACCATGAGAGCATGGCTTTGAAGACTCATTCACCTACCATTAGAGCATGGCTTTGAAGAATCATTCACCTACCTACCATTAGAGCATGGCTTTGAAGACTCATTCACCTACCTACCATTAGAGCATGGCTTTGAAGACTCATTCACCTACCATTAGAGCATGGCTTTGAAGAAACAAATGATCATTTTGTTTCTTTGTTTCCAGCCCAGGGCCATGGAGCAAGAGGACAGAATGATTATGAGTTTAGTCTGCCGTTTCTTAATGCTGTGAAGACAGAGGTACTGTTTACTAGATGGAATATTCTGAATAATAATATACTGTTAACTAGACTATTCTGAATAATAGACTGTTTTTACTAGAGTGTGTGTGTGTGTGTGTGTGTGTGTGTGTGTGTGTGTGTGTGTGTGTGTGTGTGTGTGTGTGTGGTTGGTTATTCTAATCTAATAGATATCATGTGTTCTCCAGGTGAGCCACAGGTCGACACAACGCCAGGTTAACATCACAGTGCGTAAGCAGCTGAGTGGCTGGTGGGACAGACTCACCCTACAGGAGAAGAAACCTCTGTTCCTGGCTCCTGACTTCGACCGCTGGATGGACGAGTCTGACGCTGAGATGGAGCTACGGGAGAAGGTAAAGTCCTGTAATGCTAATTCAGGATGTCAGGATACATTTGGTGTTACAGCAGATAAGGCTCATTAATGAGAGTGTCTGTGTGTCTGCCTGCCTGTCTGCCTGTGTCTGCCTGCCTGTCTGTCTGTTTGTGTGTCTGCCTGTCTGCCTGCCTGTCTGCCTGCCTGTCTGCCTGCCTGTCTGTCTCTGCGGTGAGGGAAGAGCATCATTAGCACATTGTGACAGTGACTACTTCACATTTATATGCTATAATTGATTCATAACAATATAATAATATAGAACACTTACTGTATATATATTCGTTGCGTTCGTCTGTTGTAACTTTCCAGGAGGAGAAAAAGAATCGACTGAACATGGAGTCAAGGCTGTCGGAGGACTGTGAGTATAACACACTGTATTTTTATGTGTAAGAAATACAGGCAGAGAATGTGACATGTGACCTATATTGTGAATTTCTTCCCAGCATACATCACTCTGAAGAAAGCTTTTCTGTTCACCTACAACCTGGTTCAGTTCTTGGGCTTCTCCTGGATCTTCGTCAACATGACCATCCGGCTCTTTATACTGGGACAAGGTGAATCACTTCAGTTAGACATGACCATATGACTCTTTATACTGGGACAAGGTGAATCACTTCAGTTAGACATGACAAGGTGAATCACTTCAGTTAGACATGACCATATGACTCTTTATACTGGGACAAGGTGAATCACTTCAGTTAGACATGACAAGGTGAATCACTTCAGTTAGACATGACCATATGACTCTTTATACTGGGACAAGGTGAATCACTTCAGTTAGAAATGACCATCCGACTCTTTATACTGGGACAAGGTGAATCACTTCAGTTAGACATGACAAGGTGAATCACTTCCGTTAGACATGACAAGGTGAATCACTTCCGTTAGACATGACAAGGTGAATCACTTCAGTTAGACATGACAAGGTGAATCACTTCAGTGAGACATGACAAGGTGAATCACTTCAGTTAGACATGACAAGGTGAATCACTTCAGTTAGACATGACAAGGTGAATCACTTCAGTTAGACATGACAAGGTGAATCACTTCAGTTAGACATGACCATATGACTCTTTATACTGGGACAAGGTGAATCACTTCAGTTAGACATGACAAGGTGAATCACTTCAGTTAGACATGACCATATGACTCTTTATACTGGGACAAGGTGAATCACTTCAGTTAGACATGACAAGGTGAATCACTTCAGTTAGACATGACAAGGTGAATCACTTCAGTTAGACATGACAAGGTGAATCACTTCAGTTAGACATGACAAGGTGAATCACTTCAGTTAGAAATGACCATCCGACTCTTTATACTGGGACAAGGTGAATCACTTCAGTTAGAAATGACCATCCGACTCTTTATACTGGGACAAGGTGAATCACTTCAGTTAGACATGACAAGGTGAATCACTTCCGTTAGACATGACAAGGTGAATCACTTCAGTTAGACATGACAAGGTGAATCACTTCAGTTAGACATGACAAGGTGAATCACTTCAGTGAGACATGACAAGGTGAATCACTTCAGTGAGACATGACAAGGTGAATCACTTCAGTTAGACATGACAAGGTGAATCACTTCAGTTAGACATGACAAGGTGAATCACTTCAGTGAGACATGACAAGGTGAATCACTTCAGTTAGACATGACAAGGTGAATCACTTCAGTTAGACATGACCATATGACTCTTTATACTGGGACAAGGTGAATCACTTCAGTTAGACATGACAAGGTGAATCACTTCAGTTAGACATGAGCTTGTTTGAGCCAGTCTGGCTGAGTTTGCATTTGTTCAGAAAACAGTGTAAATGGTCAACTCTGGCAGTGAAGGACATGGCATGACCATATATTTTCAACTGTCCCCCCCCCCCCTTTCAGATTCTCTCTATGACACATTCTACACCATCTCCGACGTGATGTTTTTCTGCCAAATATTAGCCAGTGTAGAAGTCCTCAATGCTATGTTTGGAGTGGTCAAGGCTGCGGTGGTTCCTGCCTTTATACAGGTATGGTACTGTCTTTGTTTTCAGGTACTCTACTTTCAATCTGAGCATTCGCTGTTGGCACAAACGCCACTTCAACACGGACAGCATCAGGGAACACAGGGGTAGTTTACTGTGGTCGTTTATCACTTTACAACACAGGTAGTTTACTGTGGTCGTTTATCATACTCTACAACACGGGTAGTTTACTGTGGTCGTTTATCAGACTCTACAACACAGGGGTAGTTTACTGTGGTCGTTTATCATACTCTACAACACAGGTAGTTTACTGTGGTCGTTTATCATACTCTACAACACAGGTAGTTTACTGTGGTCGTTTATCATACTCTACAACACGGGTAGTTTACTGTGGTCGTTCATCATACTCTACAACACAGGTAGTTTACTGTGGTCGTTCATCATACTCTACAACACAGGTAGTTTACTGTGGTCGTTTATCATACTTTACAACACAGGTAGTTTACTGTGGTCGTTTATCATACTTTACAACACAGGTAGTTTACTGTGGTCGTTCATCACACTCTACAACACGGGTAGTTTACTGTGGTCGTTCATCATACTCTACAACACAGGTAGTTTACTGTGGTCGTTCATCACTTTACAACACAGGTAGTTTACTGTGGTCGTTTATCATACTCTACAACACGGGTAGTTTACTGTGGTCGTTCATCATACTCTACAACACGGGTAGTTTACTGTGGTCGTTTATCATACTCTACAACACGGGTAGTTTACTGTGGTTGTTTATCATACTCTACAACACAGGGGTAGTTTACTGTGGTCGTTTATCATACTCTACAACACGGGTAGTTTACTGTGGTCGTTTATCATACTCTACAACACGGGTAGTTTACTGTGGTCGTTTATCATACTCTACAACACAGGGGTAGTTTACTGTGGTCGTTTATCATACTCTACAACACGGGTAGTTTACTGTGGTCGTTTATCATACTCTACAACACGGGTAGTTTACTGTGGTCGTTCATCATACTCTACAACACAGGTAGTTTACTGTGGTCGTTCATCATACTCTACAACACAGGTAGTTTACTGTGGTCGTTTATCATACTCTACAACACGGGTAGTTTACTGTGGTCGTTTATCATACTCTACAACACAGGTAGTTTACTGTGGTCGTTCATCATACTCTACAACACGGGTAGTTTACTGTGGTCGTTTATCATACTCTACAACACAGGGGTAGTTTACTGTGGTCGTTCATCATACTCTACAACACAGGTAGTTTACTGTGGTCGTTCATCATACTCTACAACACAGGTAGTTTACTGTGGTCGTTTATCATACTCTACAACACAGGTAGTTTACTGTGGTCGTTTATCAATCATACTCTACAACACAGGTAGTTTACTGTGGTCGTTTATCAATCATACTCTACAACACAGGTAGTTTACTGTGGTCGTTCATCATACTCTACAACACGGGTAGTTTACTGTGGTCGTTTATCATACTCTACAACACGGGTAGTTTACTGTGGTCGTTCATCAGACTCTACAACACAGGGGTAGTTTACTGTGGTCGTTTATCACTCTACAACACAGGTAGTTTACTGTGGTCGTTTATCATACTCTACAACACAGGTAGTTTACTGTGGTCGTTCATCATACTCTACAACACAGGGGTAGTTTACTGTCATCGTTTATCATACTCTACAACACAGGGGTAGTTTACTGTGGTCGTTTATCATACTCTACAACACGGGTAGTTTACTGTGGTCGTTTATCAATCATACTCTACAACACAGGTAGTTTACTGTGGTCGTTTATCATACTCTACAACACAGGTAGTTTACTGTGGTCGTTTATCAATCATACTCTACAACACAGGTAGTTTACTGTGGTCGTTTATCATACTCTACAACACAGGTAGTTTACTGTGGTCGTTTATCAATCATACTCTACAACACAGGTAGTTTACTGTGGTCGTTTATCATACTCTACAACACGGGTAGTTTACTGTGGTCGTTATCATACTCTACAACACGGGTAGTTTACTGTGATCGTTTATCACTCTACAACACAGGTAGTTTACTGTGGTCGTTTATCATACTCTACAACACAGGTAGTTTACTGTGGTCGTTCATCATACTCTACAACACAGGTAGTTTACTGTGGTCGTTCATCATACTCTACAACACAGGGGTAGTTTACTGTGGTCGTTTATCAATCATACTCTACAACACAGGTAGTTTACTGTGGTCGTTTATCATACTCTACAACACAGGGGTAGTTTACTGTGGTCGTTCATCATACTCTACAACACAGGGGTAGTTTACTGTCATCGTTTATCATACTCTACAACACAGGGGTAGTTTACTGTGGTCGTTTATCATACTCTACAACACGGGTAGTTTACTGTGGTCGTTTATCAATCATACTCTACAACACAGGTAGTTTACTGTGGTCGTTTATCATACTCTACAACACAGGTAGTTTACTGTGGTCGTTTATCAATCATACTCTACAACACAGGTAGTTTACTGTGGTCGTTTATCATACTCTACAACACAGGTAGTTTACTGTGGTCGTTTATCATACTCTACAACACAGGTAGTTTACTGTGGTCGTTTATCAATCATACTCTACAACACAGGTAGTTTACTGTGGTCGTTTATCATACTCTACAACACAGGTAGTTTACTGTGGTCGTTTATCATACTCTACAACACAGGTAGTTTACTGTGGTCGTTTATCATACTCTACAACACAGGTAGTTTACTGTGGTCGTTTATCATACTCTACAACACAGGGGTAGTTTACTGTGGTCGTTTATCATACTCTACAACACAGGGGTAGTTTACTGTGGTCGTTTATCAATCATACTCTACAACACAGGTAGTTTACTGTGGTCGTTTATCATACTCTACAACACAGGTAGTTTACTGTGGTCGTTTATCAATCATACTCTACAACACAGGTAGTTTACTGTGGTCGTTTATCATACTCTACAACACAGGTAGTTTACTGTGGTCGTTTATCATACTCTACAACACGGGTAGTTTACTGTGGTCGTTTATCATACTCTACAACACGGGTAGTTTACTGTGGTCGTTCATCATACTCTACAACACAGGTAGTTTACTGTGGTCGTTCATCATACTCTACAACACAGGGGTAGTTTACTGTGGTCGTTTATCATACTCTACAACACGGGTAGTTTACTGTGGTCGTTCATCAGACTCTACAACACGGGTAGTTTACTGTGGTCGTTATCATACTCTACAACACGGGTAGTTTACTGTGATCGTTTATCACTCTACAACACAGGTAGTTTACTGTGGTCGTTTATCATACTCTACAACACAGGTAGTTTACTGTGGTCGTTCATCATACTCTACAACACAGGTAGTTTACTGTGGTCGTTCATCATACTCTACAACACAGGGGTAGTTTACTGTGGTCGTTTATCATACTCTACAACACGGGTAGTTTACTGTGGTCGTTCATCAGACTCTACAACACAGGTAGTTTACTGTGGTCGTTCATCATACTCTACAACACGGGTAGTTATCATACTCTACAACACAGGTAGTTTACTGTGGTCGTTCATCACTCTACAACACGGGTAGTTTACTGTGGTCGTTTATCATACTCTACAACACAGGTAGTTTACTGTGGTCGTTCATCACTCTACAACACGGGTAGTTTACTGTGGTCGTTTATCATACTCTACAACACAGGTAGTTTACTGTGGTGGTTCATCACTCTACAACACGGGTAGTTTACTGTGGTCGTTTATCATACTCTACAACACAGGTAGTTTACTGTGGTCGTTCATCACTCTACAACACAGGGTAGTTTACTGTGGTCGTTCATCACTCTACAACACAGGTAGTTTACTGTGGTCGTTTATCATACTCTACAACACAGGTAGTTTACTGTGGTCGTTCATCACTCTACAACACGGGTAGTTTACTGTGGTCGTTTATCATACTCTACAACACAGGTAGTTTACTGTGGTCGTTCATCACTCTACAACACGGGTAGTTTACTGTGGTCGTTTATCATACTCTACAACACAGGGGTAGTTTACTGTGGTCGTTTATCATACTCTACAACACGGGTAGTTTACTGTGGTCGTTTATCATACTCTACAACACAGGTAGTTTACTGTGGTCGTTCATCACTCTACAACACGGGTAGTTTACTGTGGTCGTTTATCATACTCTACAACACAGGTAGTTTACTGTGGTCGTTTATCATACTCTACAACACAGGTAGTTTACTGTGGTCGTTTATCACTCTACAACACGGGTAGTTTACTGTGGTCGTTTATCATACTCTACAACACAGGTAGTTTACTGTGGTCGTTCATCACTCTACAACACGGGTAGTTTACTGTGGTCGTTCATCACTCTACAACACAGGTAGTTTACTGTGGTCGTTTATCACTCTACAACACAGGTAGTTTACTTGTTATTAGGTGTTAACAACGGTTTTAATGATTTTTCTAACGTTCTACGTGGAGTCAGTCACCAGTCTCTCTGGTGTTTGTGACTCTGTACTGTGGAGTTGACATCTTTCTATCAGTCTCTCTGGTGTTTGTGACTCTGTGTACTGTGGAGTTGACATCTTTCTGTCAGTCTCTCTGGTGTTTGTGACTCTGTACTGTGGTGCTCTTCATCTCCAGGTGATTGGTAGGAACTTCATCCTCTTCATCATCCTCGGCAGCCTGCAGGAGATGCACAACAAACCAGTGGTCTTCTTTGTCTTCTACCTCTGGAGCGCTATAGAGATCTTTAGGTGGGTATAGAGATCTTTAGGTGGGTATAGAGATCTTTAGGTGGGTATAGAGATCTTTAGGTGGGTATAGAGATGTTTAGGTGGGTATAGAGATCTTTAGGTGGGTATAGAGATCTTTAGGTGGGTATAGAGATCTTTAGGTGGGTATAGAGATCTTTAGGTGGGTATAGAGATCTTTAGGTGGGTATAGAGATCTTTAGGTGGGTATAGAGATGTTTAGGTGGTATATACTGTCTTCTACCTCTGGAGCGCTATAGAGATGTTTAGGTGGGTATAGAGATGTTTAGGTGGGTATAGAGATGTTTAGGTGGGTATAGAGATGTTTAGGTGGGTATAGAGATGTTTAGGTGGGTATAGAGATGTTTAGGTGGGTATAGAGATGTTTAGGTGGGTATAGAGATGTTTAGGTGGGTATAGAGATGTTTAGGTGGTATAGAGATGTTTAGGTGGGTATAGAGATGTTTAGGTGGGTATAGAGATGTTTAGGTGGGTATAGAGATGTTTAGGTGGGTATAGAGATGTTTAGGTGGGTATAGAGATGTTTAGGTGGGTATAGAGATGTTTAGGTGGGTATAGAGATGTTTAGGTGGTATATACTGTCTTCTACCTCTGGAGCGCTATAGAGATCTTTAGGTGGTATATACGGTCTTCTACCTCTGGAGTGGTTTTAGAGATGTTTAGGTGGGTATAGAGATGTTTAGGTGGTATATACTGTCTTCTACCTCTGGGGTGGTTTTAGAGATGTTTAGGTGGTATATATTGTCTTCTACCTCTGGAGCGCTATAGAGATCTTTAGGTGGGTATAGAGATCTTTAGGTGGGTATAGAGATGTTTAGGTGGGTATAGAGATGTTTAGGTGGGTATAGAGATGTTTAGGTGGTATAGAGATCTTTAGGTGGGTATAGAGATGTTTAGGTGGTATAGAGATGTTTAGGTGGTATATACTGTCTTCTACCTCTGGAGTGCTATAGAGATGTTTAGGTGGGATTATAAGCCTACTGTACATAAAGGGGTCATTCATGCTCTCTGTGTGTGTGTTGTATGGCTGTGGAAGCAAAATGGCCGATCGTCAAGAACCTTCCTCAGCCATGCGTAAGATTCAATGGTAGAGTTATCTGTCCAGTTTCCTCTGTAGATGTTACCCTCTTTTATTCCACAACACTGACACAGATCTCTGTGTGTAGCTCATGAATAACAGCAAAGAAAATGTATGCTTTACTTCTTGTTTTCAGGATGCCATTTTTCCCCCCAATGAAAATCCATTCCTCCCCCCAGGTATCCATTCTACATGCTGGGTTGTATCGACACAGAGTGGAAGACGATCACCTGGCTGAGGTACACCGTCTGGATACCCCTGTATCCTCTGGGGGTGCTGGCTGAAGGTGAGTTTACGGGTACACCTTTGGGATAGTCCTGTACCCTCTGGGTGTGCGTTAGTTTACAGGGACACCGTCAGATAGTTCTGTACCCTCTAGGGGTGCGTTAGTTTACAGGGACACCGTTGGGATAGTCCTGTACCCTCTGGGGGTGCGTTAGTTTACAGGGACACCGTCAGATAGTCCTGTACCCTCTGGGGGTGCGTTAGTTTATAGGGACACCGTCAGATAGTCCTGTACCCTCTGGGGGTGCGTTAGTTTATAGGGACACCGTCAGATAGTCCTGTACCCTCTGGGGGTGCGTTAGTTTATAGGGACACCGTTGGGATAGTCCTGTACCCTCTGGGGGTGCGTTAGTTTATAGGGACACCGTTGGGATAGTCCTGTACCCTCTGGGGGTGCTGGCTGAAGGTGAGTTAGTTTACGGGTGTACAGTAATACTAAGAGGCAATGGGAAGCCTGAAGAATGGACAGAATACCTGGGTAACATATTACTCAACAGTTCCCTCTCCCCCCCTACCTCTCCAGTGGTCCAGTCCATTTACTCAGCAGTTCTCTTTCCCCCCTCTCCAGCGGTTGCAGTGGTCCAGTCCATCTCAGTGTTTGACCAGAGCAGACTGTTCAGTATCCCTCTACCTGAGGCCCTGGGCTCCTCTGCCAGCTTCTCCTGTGTCCTCTATATCTACCTACCTCTCATGGTCATCGGTGAGTTGTGAAAAAATGGATCAATATACATACTGTCCACCTTTGCAGTTATAGGGTAATTACTCTTTGTGACAATATTGAGGTGTCCATCTTTAAAGGCTGTGTACATGTAACATCGGCCACACCCTCATATATAAAGAGTTCATCAACTTATGACTTAACAATATTCGTCTGTTGTGTTTGCAGGGCTTCTCATCAATTTCCGCCACCTGTACAAACAGAGGCGGAAGAGGTTCCGGACCAAGAAGAGGAAGTCTAACTGACTTTTTTTTTTTATATTTGACCTCCAACAACCTCTGCTTCCCATCATCTCATCTAGGTTGACTAAATTCCAGTATTTTTCCTCAACATTTCCAGAAGTCCCAGTTAGGAGAACCTTGGAATTTTCCGTTGTAGTAAGACGTTTTCCTGCTAACAAACATCCTCAGGGGAAAGTCACATAAGATGTATGTTTTTGTCACGTCAATCAATATGAGCAGCTCCACTTCCTGGGTAAATTGTGTAAAGATTAATAAAAAAATACTCATCGTTGGAAAAAATAAACCTTTTTTTTTTTTCATTTATTCATTAGGAAAGTTATAAAAACGATATGGTCAAAAACACATGTGAAGCCTTAACTTTAAACAGTTGGTGTGCCATTCTAGTAGTCTGAAACAGCACCCTATTCCCTATATAGTGCACTAATTTAGACCAGAGCCCTATTCCCTATTCCCTATATAGTGCACTACTTTAGACCAGAGCCTATAGGATTTAGAGATGTTGAGCATGACGGGGCTCCTCTCTAACAACCCAGGAAGCTCAGATTCAAATTGTCAAAATACATTATTTCATTCATTATTAGGTCTAAATACAAATGTACAAGGAATCGAGGGGGGGAAAAGCCTCATTGGAGGTGCCAAAGGGGTTTTTCGATATTTTCTGAAATGACATACTGGCTGTAACGGGAGTAAATTAAGATAGTTACTCACCAAATATGGAGTTTCACTGAGCAACTAACACTTACAAAGCTGTATTGGGAGCTTCCTGGGCGTGAGAGAGGACACAGGCCAACATCTCTACTTGAATCGGAGCTTCCTGGGCATTAGAGGACACAGGCCAACATCTCTACTTGAATCTGAGCTTCCTGGGCATTAGAGGACACAGGCCAACATCTCTACTTGAATCTGAGCTTCCTGGGCATTAGAGAGGACACAGGCCAACATCTACTAGGACTCGGGGCTTCCTGGACATTAGAGAGGACTCGGCTTCCTGGGCATTAGAGAGGACACAACGGGCAGAAGCAGTCTTCCTTCCTCTACATGCCAGCTCCTCCCCCAGAGAAGTCGGTGTGCATGGGGTTGATGTTCTGGTCGAAGGCAGCGTACTGGGAGTCTCCTGTGGAGGCCAGTTTAAGCTGCTTGGCAGCGTGTGATAGCTGGAAGGCTGCGTCGGGGTGAGCAGTGTCTGGCAGCAGGGTACACTCCTCTCTAACAGCTCTGCCACGCCCTTCAGCAGCTCCCAGAAACCAAACGCCAGCGCTGCCTTCCGCAGACGGTTCAGCTCCTGGTGGGCAGATGGAGACACGCAACTAAATAAACATCACTTTTATTCACCAAGTACAGTTGGAGACATTAAAACTTGTTTTTCAACCACATCTAAGTCATTTTTCCGACAGATTCATTTACAGTATCACAATTCCAGTGGGTCAGAAGTTTACTGTGCCTTTAAACAGCTTGGAAAATTCCAGAAAATGATGTCATGGCTTTAGAAGCTTCTGATAGGCTAATTGACGTCAGTTGGTGTGGATGTATTTCCAGACCAACCTTCAAACTCAGTGTCTCTTTGCTTGACATAACGGGAAAATCAAAAGAAATCAGACAAGACCTCAGGAGCAATTTCCAAACGCCTGAAGGTACCATGTTCATCTGTCCAAACAACAGTACGCATGTATAAACACCATGGGACCACGCAGTCGTCATAACGCTCAGGAAGGAGACGCGTTCTGTCTCCTAGAGATGAACGTACTTTGGTGCGAAAAGTGCAAATCAATCCCAGAGCAACAGCAAAGGACCTTGTGAAGATGCTGGAGGAAACAGGTACAAAAGTATCTATATCCACAGTAAAATGAGTCCTATATCGACATAACCTGAAAGGCCGCTCAGCATGGTGGAAGCCACTGCTCCAAAACCGCCATAAAAAAAAGACAGTTTGCAACTGCACATGGGGACAAAGATTGTACTTTTTGGAGAAATGTCTTCTGGTCTGATGAAACAAAAATAAAAAATGGGGGATGCTTTGCAAGCCGAAGAACACCATCCCAACATCATGTTGTGCGGGTGCTTTGCTGCAGGAGGGTCTGGTGCACTTCACAAAATAGATGACATCATGAGGATGGACAATTATGTTGATATATTAAAGCAACATCTCAAGACATCAGTCAGGAAGTTAAAGCTTGGTCGCAAATGGGTCTTCCAAATGGACAATGACCCCAAGCATACTTCAAAGTTGTGGCAAAATATTGGAGTGGCCATCACAAAGCCCTGACATCAGTCCTATAGAAAACTTGTGGGCAGAACTGAAAAAGTGTGTGCGAGCAAGGAGGCCTACACACCTGATTCAGTTACACAGCTCTGTCAGGAGGAATGGGACAAAATTCACCCAACTTATTCTGGGAAGCTTGTGGAAGGCTACTCGAAACGTTTGACCCAAGTTAAACAATTTAAAGGCAATTCTACCAAATACTAATTGAGTGTATGTAAACTTCTGACCCACTGGGAATGTGAAGAAAGAAATAAAAGCTGAAATAAATCACACTAGTATTATTCTGACATTTCACATTCTTAAAATAAAGTGGTGATCCTAACTGACCAAAGACAGGGAATTTTTACTAAGATTAAATGTCAGGAATAGTGAAAAACTGAGTTTAAATATATTTAGGCTAAGATGTATGTAAACTTCCGACTTCAACTGTATATTTACAGACCCAGAATGTGAAATGGTGCTGCTAGCAATAGACAACATATAGAGGAATTAATTTACACACATTATAGAGTGAATAGATCAGTTTACCTCCATTATAGAATGAATAGATCAGTTTACCTCCATTATATAATGAATAAATCAGTTTACCTCCATTATATAATGAATAAATCAGTTCACACCCATTATAGAATGAATAGATCAGTTTACCTCTTATAGAATGAATAGATCAGTTTACCTCCATTATAGAGTGAATAGATCAGTTTACCTCTTATAGAATGAATAGATCAGTTTACCTCCATTATAGAGTGAATAGATCAGTTTACCTCTATTATAGAATGAATAGATCAGTTCACACCCATTATAGAATGAATAGATCAGTTTACCTCCATTATAGAATGAATAGATCAGTTTACCTCCATTATAGAATGAATAGATCAGTTTACCTCTATTATAGAGTGAATAGATCAGTTTACCTCCATTATAGAATGAATAGATCAGTTTACCTCCATTATAGAATGAATAGATCAGTTTACCTCTATTATAGAGTGAATAGATCAGTTTACCTCCATTATAGAATGAATAGATCAGTTTACCTCCATTATAGAGTGAATAGATCAGTTTACCTCCATTATAGAATGAATAGATCAGTTTACCTCCATTATAGAGTGAATAGATCAGTTTACCTCCATTATAGAATGAATAGATCAGTTTACCTCCATTATAGAGTGAATAGATCAGTTTACCTCCATTATAGAATGAATAGATCAGTTTACCTCCATTATAGAATGAATAGATCAGTTTACCTCCATTATAGAGTGGACAGATCAGTTTACCTCCATTATAGAATGAATAGATCAGTTTACCTCTATTATAGAGTGAATAGATCAGTTTACCTCCATTATAGAGTGAATAGATCAGTTTACCTCTATTATAGAGTGAATAGATCAGTTTACCTCCATTATAGAGTGAATAGATCAGTTTACCTCCATTATAGAGTGAATAGATCAGTTTACCTCTATTATAGAGTGAATAGATCAGTTTCACCCATTAGAGTGAATAGATCAGTTTACCTCCATTATAGAGTGAATAGATCAGTTTACCTCCATTATAGAATGAATAGATCAGTTTACCTCCATTATAGAGTGAATAGATCAGTTTACCTCCATTATAGAATGAATAGATCAGTTTACCTCTATTATAGAATGAATAGATCAGTTTACCTCCATTATAGAATGAATAGATCAGTTTACCTCTATTATAGAATGAATAGATCAGTTTACCTCCATTATAGAATGAATAGATCAGTTTACCTCCATTATAGAATGAATAGATCAGTTTACCTCCATTATAGAATGAATAGATCAGTTTACCTCCATTATAGAGTGAATAGATCAGTTTACCTCCATTATAGAGTGAATAGATCAGTTTACCTCCATTATAGAATGAATAGATCAGTTTACCTCCATTATAGAGTGAATAGATCAGTTTACCTCTATTATAGAGTGAATAGATCAGTTTACCTCCATTATAGAGTGAATAGATCAGTTTACCTCCATTATAGAGTGAATAGATCAGTTTACCTCCATTATAGAATGAATAGATCAGTTTACCTCCATTATAGAATGAATAGATCAGTTTACCTCCATTATCGAGTGAACATAATAATAGGCAGTCAGAACCAGGATTGTGTTCATTAGGGCACAACATCAAAACGTTGTAAAACGTTTTGCAACGGAAAATGATTCTACCTCCATGTTTGCGACCATTGAACATGACCCAGGTTAAATCAGGAAACCTTAGGTATCCATCCCAGAACTTTCTCACTGTTGAATATTACCTTATTTATTATTTTTATGTATTATTTTTCATTTAGAATTTTACCCCCTTTTCACGGACCTCCCGGTCGCGGCCGGCTGCAACAGAGCCTGGGCTCGAACCCAGAGTCTCTGGTGGCACAGCTAGCACTGCGATGCAGTGACCTAGACCACGGCACCACCCGGGAGGCCCCAAATATGACCTTCTATGGGTGATTGTTTGTATGTCTCAGACAGTGACTACCTTGTAGAATGTCTGAGTCTTCTCTGGCAGTTTCCTGGCGTTCCTCAGGATCTTCTGCACATCAGTCTGTTGATTGGTTGACACACAGGAAGTCAAGCACCTCTCAACCAATCAACATAATCCTTACAGTGAGGCCTTAACACATCTCCAATCATGGTCTTTCGTAATTCCACTCGGCTATCAGGAGCCCGTTATCTGTACCTGCAGTCGGCTAGCTTCTATTTCTACAGCCCGTTATCTGTACCTGCAGTCCGCTAGCTTCTATTTCTACAGCCCGTTATCTGTACCTGCAGTCCGCTAGCTTCCATTTCTACAGCCCGTTATCTGTACCCGCAGTCCGTAGCTTCTATTTCTACAGCCCGTTATCTGTACCTGCAGTCCGCTAGCTTCTATTTCTACAGCCCGTTATCTGTACCAGCAGTCGGCTAGCTTCTAATTCTACAGCCCGTTATCTGTACCTGCAGTCCGCGAGCTTCTATTTCTACAGCCCTTTATCTGTACCCGCAGTCGGCTAGCTTCTATTTCTACAGCCTGTTATCTGTACCTGCAGTCGGCTAGCTTCTATTTCTACAGCCCGTTATCTGTACCTGCAGTCCACTAGCTTCTATTTCTACAGCCCGTTATCTGTACCTGCAGTCCGCTAGCTTCTATTTCTACAGCCCGTTATCTGTACCTGCAGTCCGCTAGCTTCTATTTCTACAGCCCGTTATCTGTACCTGCAGTCCGCTAGCTTCTATTTCTACAGCCCGTTATCTGTACCAGCAGTCGGCTAGCTTCTATTTCTACAGCCCGTTATCTGTACCAGCAGTCGGCTAGCTTCTATTTCTACAGCCCGTTATCTGTACCTGCAGTCGGCTAGCTTCTATTTCTACAGCCCGTTATCTGTACCTGCAGTCCGCTAGCTTTGATCCAGACAGTGACGTTCTGAGCGTAGCTGCGTTTGATCTTAGGCTGCAGTGGGAAAGGACTCTTACTGTCATCCTCCCCGTACGGGTTCTCAGCTGCATCTGAAAGAGAGAGAGGTTAAAAGGTCAGAAAATCAAGCTACCATTGTCAGCTGGTAGATCTCTGGACAGGTTCGGGGGGTTAATTAACCGTTTGATTAGCTACCTGATATAGGTCCTAGCTGAGACACCTTGCCCAGCCAGGGTAAAGGCTCAGGTCCAGGCTCAAACAGAGACATCATCAGATTAGACTTCTTCTTGCTGTCTGCCTGGGAGTACAGCATACCATACCACTCTGGGCTACAGAGAGAAAATGTTACAAATATTAAACAGTTACAGAGTGTAATTTCCCCAGATCTGAAACCCTTATTCCACGTTTCAAAGAGCTCTCTGATGAGGATAGGGCTACCCGTCCTGTTGGGGGAGGACGCAGAGAGCTGTGGGTTGGCAGACCACTACATCAAAGACCTCTCTGATGAGGATAGGGCTACCCGTTCTGTTGGGGGAGGACGCAGAGAGCTGTGGGTTGGCAGACCACTACATCAAAGACCTCTCTGATGAGGATAGGGCTACCCGTTCTGTTGGGGGAGGACGCAGAGAGCTGTGGGTTGGCAGACCACTACATCAAAGACCTCTCTGATGAGGATAGGGCTACCCGTCCTGTTGGGGGAGGACGCAGAGAGCTGTGGGTTGGCAGACCACTACATCAAAGAGCTCTCTGATGAGGATAGGGCTACCCGTCCTGTTGGGGGAGGCCGCAGAGAGCTGTGGGTTGGCAGAGAGCTGTGGGTTGGCAGACCACTACATCAAAGAGCTCTCTGATGAGGATAGGGCTACCCGTCCTGTTGGGGGAGGTCGCAGAGAGCTGTGGGTTGGCAGCGCACTACATTGCTGCCTGCCATAAGATGAGAGACAGTGTCTGACAGACCAATCAACCTGCACATGTCCTCTACTGTATACTTATTGTTATCGTTCAACGAGTTGGTTATTTTGATCCTGAGTTATCTTTGTTCCTATTGTCCCGTTTAAAATAATAATAATCAATATTGTAATTGTTAATATTGTAAATCTCCAATAAAGCAAATTGAATTGAGAGAGAAAAGAATAAAACATTAATATCTTACCCAGAGACACCATGCCCTCTATAACCTGCTATAAGCACGTTATGAACCTCTATAATGTGTTATAACAGAACATAGTACTATCTTACCCCAGCTGCACCAGCGCCACCATGCCCTCCACCTTCAGACTGCCATGGAGTAGGACACAGAAGTTGGGGACCTTCCCTGCCTGCTGGTTGGCTGATGTCTCCTCCTCTGGCTCCTCTGTGGTTCCTGGACCCACGTCATCCACCTCTGGAACCAAGAACACAACAATAAAACTCATTAGAACACTCATTTTAGAACACTCTTTTAGAACATTAGAACACTCATTTTAGAACACTCTTTTAGACCATTAGAACAGTCTTTTAGAACACTCATTTAGAACATTAGAACAGTCTTTTATAATATAAAACTATTTTAGAACATGACAACAGTAATTTAGAAGGATATTCTAGAAGGTTAGAACACCATGTGTGGTATTAGTTAGAAGCGGTAACTAACCTTTATTGACAGCGATAGGCAGGACCAGGTGTCTGGACATGACAGGAGGACTGGAGATGTCTCCTATCTCTATGAAACCAACTATCTCCAGATCTGGAACACAGTTTGGCACCTAGTTATTGGCAGCTTGAAGTGGAATGGCAGTATACACAACGTGCAATAACACATCTAAATCAATGAACTGTGATAGTTTATCAAGAACGTGGGAAAGTCCGTAAGAGAGAGTTGAACACAGTTGAAGTGAAGATGACGAAGTCAGGTGACTGGGATGGTAGAGAACATACAGCGCCTAGAGTCTGCAAACCTCTTGAACTTCTGTTTATATTTTGTTGTGACAGTGACTCAAGAGTTTTATGCATTTAAATAAGGACTTTTGCCACTAATCTACACACCAAAAACACAAAACTGAAATGTCATAATTGGATCATTCTCAACCTCCCCTTAGATGACACTTGGTGGAAGCATCTTGGGTCAGCCATTAGCTGTGAGCCTGCTGGGATAGGTCGCTACCAACTTTGCACACCTAGATTATATTTGTATTATATTTGACCGTCATTTTCTACAAAACTGTTCAAAGCTCTGGCAAGTTTCTTGGGAAGCATTGATGGACAGCAAATTTTAAGTCATGGCACAAATGTTTGACTGGATTGGGGTCAGAGTTCTGATTGGGTCACTCCACTGACTGGATTGGGGTCAGAGCTCTGATTGGGTCACTCCACTGACTGGATTGGGGTCAGAGCTCTGATTGGGTCACTCCACTGACTGGATTGGGGTCAGAGCTCTGATTGGGTCACTCCACTGACTGGATTGGGGTCAGAGCTCTGATTGGGTCACTCCACTGACTGGATTGGGGTCAGAGCTCTGATTGGGTCACTCCACTGACTGGATTGAGGTCAGAGCTCTGATTGGGTCACTCCACTGACTGGATTGGGGTCAGAGCTCTGATTGGGTCACTCCACTGACTGGATTGGGGTCAGAGCTCTGATTGGGTCACTCCACTGACTGGATTGGGGTCAGAGCTCTGATTGGGTCACTCCACTGACTGGATTGGGGTCAGAGCTCTGATTGGGTCACTCCACTGACTGGATTGGGGTCAGAGCTCTGATTGGGTCACTCCACTGACTGGATTGAGGTCAGAGCTCTGATTGGGTCACTCCACTGACTGGATTGGGGTCAGAGCTCTGATTGGGTCACTCCACTGACTGGATTGGGGTCAGAGCTCTGATTGGGTCACTCCACTGACTGGATTGGGGTCAGAGCTCTGATTGGGTCACTCCACTGACTGGATTGAGGTCAGAGCTCTGATTGGGTCACTCCACTGACTGGATTGGGGTCAGAGCTCTGATTGGGTCACTCCACTGACTGGATTGAGGTCAGAGCTCTGATTGGGTCACTCCACTGACTGGATTGGGGTCAGAGCTCTGATTGGGTCACTCCACTGACTGGATTGGGGTCAGAGCTCTGATTGGGTCACTCCACTGACTGGATTGAGGTCAGAGCTCTGATTGGGTCACTCCACTGACTGGATTGGGGTCAGAGCTCTGATTGGGTCACTCCACTGACTGGATTGAGGTCAGAGCTCTGATTGGGTCACTCCACTGACTGGATTGGGGTCAGAGCTCTGATTGGGTCACTCCACTGACTGGATTGGGGTCAGAGCTCTGATTGGGTCACTCCACTGACTGGATTGGGGTCAGAGCTCTGATTGGGTCACTCCACTGACTGGATTGGGGTCAGAGCTCTGATTGGGTCACTCCACTGACTGGATTGGGGTCAGAGCTCAGATTGGGTCACTCCACTGACTGGATTGGGGTCAGAGCTCTGATTGGGTCACTCCACTGACTGGATTGGGGTCAGAGCTCTGATTGGGTCACTCCACTGACTGGATTGGGGTCAGAGCTCTGATTGGGTCACTCCACTGACTGGATTGGGGTCAGAGCTCTGATTGGGTCACTCCACTGACTGGATTGGGGTCAGAGCTCTGATTGGGTCACTCCACTGACTGGATTGGGGTCAGAGCTCTGATTGGGTCACTCCACTGACTGGATTGGGGTCAGAGCTCTGATTGGGTCACTCCACTGACTGGATTGGGGTCAGAGCTCTGATTGGGTCACTCCACTGACTGGATTGAGGTCAGAGCTCTGATTGGGTCACTCCACTGACTGGATTGAGGTCAGAGCTCTGATTGGGCTACTCCATCATTTAGAGTCTGTTAGGTACCTGTGAGGATGTGTCGGGGCATAGGGTCGATTTAGAGAGTCTGTTAGGTACCTGTGAGGATGTGTCGGGGCATAAGGTCGATTTAGAGAGTCTGTTAGATACCTGTGAGGATGTGTCGGGGCATAGGGTCGATTTAGAGAGTCTGTTAGGTACCTGTGAGGATGTGTCGGGGCATAGGGTCGATTTAGAGAGTCTGTTAGGTACCTGTGAGCATGTGTTGGGGCATAGGGTCGATTTAGAGAGTCTGTTAGGTACCTGTGAGAATGTGTCGGGGCATAGGGTCGATTTAGAGAGTCTGTTAGGTACCTGTGAGGATGTGTCGGGGCATAGGGTCGATTTAGAGAGTCTGTTAGGTACCTGTGAGGAAGTGTCGGGGCATAAGGTCGGTTTAGAGAGTCTGTTAGGTACCTGTGAGGATGTGTCGGGGCATAGGGTCGATTTAGAGAGTCTGTTAGGTACCTGTGAGGATGTGTCGGGGCATAGGGTCGATTTAGAGAGTCTGTTAGGTACCTGTGAGGATGTGTCGGGGCATAGGGTCGATTTAGAGAGTCTGTTAGGTACCTGTGAGGATGTGTCGGGGCATAGGGTCGATTTAGAGAGTCTGTTAGGTACCTGTGAGGATGTGTCGGGGCATAGGGTCGATTTAGAGAGTCTGTTAGGTACCTGTGAGGATGTGTCGGGGCATAGGGTCGATTTAGAGAGTCTGTTTGGTACCTGTGAGGATGTGTCGGGCATAGGGTCGATTTAGAGAGTCTGTTAGGTACCTGTGAGGATGTGTCGGGGCATAGGGTCGATTTCTTCATCCAGGAACACAGGCTCAGGTCTGGGGAACACCTGGACATCGGATGCCAGGTTCCCACAACGCAGTACAGCAGGGAACGGGGAGTAGACCTCATCTATCAGACGTCTGTATCACACACACACACACACACACACACACACACACACACACACACACACACACACACAGACAGTGTGTAAAACAACAACACACAGCGCAGCATGGAAGGGGCAGTAGACCTCATCTATCAGACTCCTGGACAGACAGATCAGTTTGACCATTAAGGAGAAACAAGCCACAAGCTGAGAGAAAGAACGAGCTGCGGCTGTGACGTTCATGGAATTTGGGATGATAGTTATTGGCCAGCCAACTGACTGCAGTCACCGTAATAACCTTTTGAATAGCAAAATATATATATTTTGATTTACACACATTTTCTCTTCACCTATAGAAGTACCCATAGAAGCAAAGCAGGAAGTAAAGCAGGAAGTGAACCCATCAAAATGTGCTGTGATTTGTTGATTCAACTCAACTGACAATACAAACAAAAAACCATTCCATTTGCATGAGACAAAGCAATTAACATAATTTGAGTGAACATTCTACATTACCATGGAAATGATTGCATCACAATACCAGGCAGCCATTGTCGAGTGTAACCATGACAAATCCCCAGGGTTCGAGGTTCCAAGCCTGTTCTATTCATTCTATTTCTGCTGTGTTGCTGCTGTAAAGATTAGTTTGCTACAACACCTTGCTTGTTTCAACGAGGAGCAACAAGAGGAAATCACGTTGTTAACCCATTAACGGTCTGGGGAAAGGGTTCTACTGAGCTATATTGAATTATTTTAAGGACAAACCAAGAATCATTTAGCTATTTGATGTTGAATTTTAAGGTCCACTTGAAGTATCAAAAAAAGTATTTGATGAAAAATATTTTTGCCCTTACTGCTATTAGCCCATAGAAACACATTGAATAACAGATAGTCCTTACTGCTATTAGCCAATAGAAACACATTGAATAACAGATAGTCCTTACTGCTATTAGCCCATAGAAACACATTGAATAACAGACAGTCCTTACTGCTATTAGCCCATAGAAACACATTGAATAACAGATAGTCCTTACTGCTATTAACCCATAGAAACACATTGAATAACAGACAGTCCTTACTGCTATTAGCCAATAGAAACACATTGAATAACAGAGAGTCCTTACTGCTATTAGAAACACATTGAATAACAGAGAGTCCTTACTGCTATTAGCCCATAGAAACACATTGAATAACAGAGAGTCCTTACTGCTATTAGAAACACATTGAATAACAGAGAGTCCTTACTGCTATTAGCCCATAGAAACACATTGAATAACAGACAGTCCTTACTGCTATTAGCCCATAGAAACACATTGAATAACAGATAGTCCTTACTGCTATTAACCCATAGAAACACATTGAATAACAGACAGTCCTTACTGCTATTAACCCATAGAAACACATTGAATAACAGACAGTCCTTACATACCTTAAGGGAAGAATTCGGCAGTACCTGTATGGTTAGTGAGAAAGTCCATATTGCAAATGTACGGTCCCTTACTAGACGTCCGAAATCGTTTGTAAAATTCGCGGACGGCGTCGGGCCGAGCGGCAGGGCCGGACCTACCAGGAAGTCATCAAATGAACGTTGTCGGACATTCGGTTTCCGTTTTACAAAAATAATAAGATTTATGTCATTTTTCCCATGTCCCGGAAATTCCCACAAGAGGGCATAAGCAATCATATGGCTATTGCTACAAAACATCACGATTCACGACGGGGCCTTATCTCGAAAACTGAAAATATTTAGAAGCCGAAACTCGGTGAGCGTAGGGGCGGCATAATGGGCAGTTGGCCCCGAACAAGATGGCGTCTAGGCCTCAACGGTTTTTGAGTTATGGCCATTTATCTGGGATTAAAGGTCCAAAATGAAAATAGAGAAATTATTTTTCCACTTCACGTCAAAGTCAAGGAGCCTCCGGTGTCAATAAAAAAGAACCAGCCATTTATCTATCGTCATTTAAGAGAAATCGTACAACGACACCTTGGTGATGTTCACGGATAGGTGTTTTTTTTTTTCAACGGTTACAGATCCAGTTGCAGGTTGTTCTTACGAATCTTTTTAAAGTGTGCTGCGGAGCTCTGCGAGATTTCTGTGATTTTCTATGATTTTCTGAAATAACACACACTCACTAAACCCTCCGTAAATAACTCAGTTCTTAACGTAAAGACTTAAAACTCGGGATTCTGTAAAGGCATACCCCAATCATGATATGAGTTTATTTATAGCTTCCTGTGCCAACCGGAAGTGCCTTTAATGGTGTCACAGTGGCAGTTTCCATGGGTTAAAAAGGTCAGATCTTTTCAAAACTTCATATGTGTGACTAGGTAACCCTCGTGAACTGTAAATCAGTCATTTCTCCCAGCAGATGTCAAAGAAAAGCTCTCACACGCACACACAGCAAGGATGGAGTGAAAAAGTGTGGTTCTTAAAGACACAGAGAGCAGGCAATGGCATAAACATAATGTCTAGGCCGTGCCGAGTTCAACGAGATATCCCGCTTGACCGTAGCTCGCTCGGTCTGAGCGCAGCGACCATTAGAAAAGTAGGCCCAAAATGAAGCCTGCCCCACAACGTCATTTGCTTTTGGGTGACAGTGAGAGAACCGTTAGGGTGAGAAGCACAATTCGACCTCAGGTATGTTCCTAAGGTCCTTCCGATCCGTGCAAGCCTAACGTTGACAGTGTGGCATTAACCCTTAATAGTTAAAAGATGGTGTTTACTTCAAAAAGTTTGCATTGATTTCTCTCCCCATAGGAATACATTGCCTTTACCCCTAAATTCAACCTGAAGTCTATATGGGTTATGAATGCCGTATGAACCTGTCTTTGGTAACAGTCCATCAGGCCAGTATGAGGTCTACCTGTGTTGATTCTAAGCTTCCTGGACCAACCGGAAGTGGTTAAAATCACCCTAAAAGTGTTTTTCCATTACCTGCCTGCAGTTTGATAGACATAGTGCATTCAACCCTGTGTAAATCAGTCAATTCTTAACGTAAGGACTTAAAACTCAGGATTCTGTAAAAGCATAGCCCAGTGAGGATATGTGTTGACTTATAGCTTCCTGTGACAACCGGAAGTGCCTTAATTGGTGTCTCAGGGGCTGTTTCGAGGGGTTAAAAAAGTCAGATCTGTCCAAAACTTCATATGTGTGATTAGGCAACCCCCATGAACTGTAAATCAGTCATTTTTCCCATAAAATTTCAAAGGAAAACTAAATCACACAGACACACAACTTGGAAGGAGGGACGTATTGGGGTTTGTAGAGACAGACAGTGCCTCCAATAGTTAGCTTTGTTCGAGCTAAAAAGAACCGTCAGACCTAGAGTTCCGAAACTTTAGAAACCTGTTCTAGACCTCGGGTCGATAGTGCGTGGTGAGTTAGGTGGCTCTAGAAGGTTCTCGGACCGAGAAATAGCCTCGTACATTTGCAATGATTTCAATTCATTTTGACCATTACGAAAATGGCGACATTTAGAAAAGTCTCAGAGACACAAGACTAGGTGCATTGGAACCGGCTCGGCCCATAGAGACGGACCCCAACGTTTCGGTCCGATAGCTCATTCAAGGACCCCATAGCAAGGCATGGAAAAAGTGGATTTTCAGCACCAATTAGGGTTTTACTCGGGCACCGAAGGACCTATCGAGCCGAAACTCGGGATTCGGGGTCGCCTCACATAGGCCTTCACATAATGTCTGACCTGGACCCGCAGCTAGAACGTAACTATGTGTTTTACGTTTTTATTATGTTTTAAACTAATGGCGCTGTGAATTATGGGCCTGCTCTGACATATGTGATAGTTGGCTTCTAAATGAGTTGGAAAAAGTGGGTTTGGTGTCAATTGGTATCAGTTTGGTGTCAGAATGACATCTAATTGACTGGTGGACACTGACTTGCTAGTTGACTTTTGTACATTAGCAATATGTTTAAACGGAGAGGGACCATCACCAAAATGGCATTCTGAAATCAACACAAAAAATGGCATCACCATAGTCTCCAGGCTGTGCAGAGTTCAACGAGACGCCCCGCTTGACCGTAGCTCGCTCTGAGTGCAGCGACCTTGAAAAAAGAAGGCGCAAAAGGAAGCCTGGCCCTCAATGTCATTTGCTTTTGGGTGACAGTGAGAGAACCGTTAGGGTGAGAAGCACAATTCGACCTCAGGTACGTTCCTGAGGTCCTCCCGATCCGTGCAAGCCTAACCTTGACCGTGTGGCATTAACCCTTAATAGTTAAAATAAGGTGTTTACTTCAAAGAGTTTGCATTGACTTCTCTCCCCATAGGAATACATTGCCTGCACCCCTAAATTCAACCTGAAGCCTATGTGGGTTATGAATGACTTATGAACCTGTCTTCTATGACAGTCCATCAGACCACTATGAGGTCTACCTGTGCCAATTATAAGCTTCCTGAAGCAACCGGAAGTGGTTGAAATCACCTTATCAGTGTTGATCCATACACTGCATGCAGTTTGATAGACATAGTGCATTCAACCCTGTGTAGATCAGTCAATTCTTAACTTAAAGACTTAAAACTCAGGATTCTGTAAGTGGCTATGTCAATCAAGACATGTGTTTACTTATAGCTTCCTGTGCCAACCGGAAGTGCCTTTAATTGGGTCACACTGTCTGTTTTGAAGGGTTAGAAAAGTCACATCTCTCCAAAACTTCATATGTGTGACCAGGTAACCCTCCTAAACTGTAAATCAGTCATTTCTCCCAGCAGATGTCAAAGAAAAGCTCTCACACGCACACACAGCAAGGATGGAGTGAAAAAGTGTGGTTCTTAAAGACACAGAGAGCAGGCAATGGCATAAACATAATGTCTAGGCCGTGCCGAGTTCAACGAGATATCCCGCTTGACCGTAGCTCGCTCGGTCTGAGCGCAGCGACCATTAGAAAAGTAGGCCCAAAATGAAGCCTGCCCCACAACGTCATTTGCTTTTGGGTGACAGTGAGAGAACCGTTAGGGTGAGAAGCACAATTCGACCTCAGGTACGTTCCTAAGGTCCTTCCGATCCGTGCAAGCCTAACGTTGACCGTGTGGCATTAACCCTTAATAGTTAAAAGAAGGTGTTTACTTCAAATAGTTTGCATTGATTTCTCTCCCCATAGGAATACATTGCCTGCACCCCTAAATTCAACCTGAAGTCTATATGGGTTATGAATGCCGTATGAACCTGTCTTTGGTAACAGTCCATCAGGCCAGTATGAGGTCTACCTGTGTTGATTCTAGGCTTCCTGGACCAACCGGAAGTGGTTAAAATCACCCTAAAAGTGTTTTTCCATTACCTGCCTGCAGTTTGATAGACATAGTGCATTCAACCCTGTGTAAATCAGTCAATTCTTAACGTAAGGACTTAAAACTCAGGATTCTGTAAGTTTCTATGTCAATCAAGACATGGGTTTACTTATAGCTTCCTGTGCCAACCGGAAGTGCCTTTAATGATGTCACAGTGGCAGTTTCCAAGGGTTAAAAGGTCAGATCTTTTCAAAACTTCATATGTGTGACTAGGTAACCCTCATGAACTGTAAATCAGTCATTTCTCCCAACAGATGTCAAAGAAAAGCTCTCACACGCACACACAGCAAGGATGGAGTGAAAAAGTGCGGTTCTCAAAGACACAGAGAGCAGGCAATGGCATAAACATAATCTCTAGGCCGTGCCGAGTTCAACGAGATATCCCGCTTGACCGTAGCTCGCTCGGTCTGAGCGCAGCGACCATTAGAAAAGTAGGCCCAAAATGAAGCCTGCCCCACAACGTCATTTGCTTTTGGGTGACAGTGAGAGAACCGTTAGGGTGAGAAGCACAATTCGACCTCAGGTATGTTCCTAAGGTCCTTCCGATCCGTGCAAGCCTAACGTTGACAGTGTGGCATTAACCCTTAATAGTTAAAAGATGGTGTTTACTTCAAAAGTTTGCATTGATTTCTCTCCCCATAGGAATACATTGCCTGCACCCCTAAATTCAACCTGAAGTCTATATGGGTTATGAATGCCGTATGAACCTGTCTTTGATAACAGTCCATCAGGCCAGTATGAGGTCTACCTGTGTTGATTCTAGGCTTCCTGGACCAACCGGAAGTGGTTAAAATCACCCTAAAAGTGTTTTTCCATTACCTGCCTGCAGTTTGATAGACATAGTGCATTCAACCCTGTGTAAATCAGTCAATTCTTAACGTAAGGACTTAAAACACAGGATTCTGTAAAAGCATAGCCCAGTGAGGATATGTGTTGACTTATAGCTTCCTGTGCCAACCGGAAGTGCCTTAATTGGTGTCTCAGGGGCTGTTTCGAGGGGTTAAAAAAGTCAGATCTGTCCAAAACTTCATATGTGTGATTAGGCAACCCCCATGAACTGTAAATCAGTCATTTTTCCCATAAAATTTCAAAGGAAAACTAAATCACACAGACACACAACTTGGAAGGAGGGACGTATTGGGGGTTGTAGAGACAGACAGTGCCTCCAATAGTTAGCTTTGTTCGAGCTAAAAGAACCGTCAGACCTAGAGTTCCGAAACTTTAGAAACCTGTTCTAGACCTCGGGTCGATAGTGCGTGGTGAGTTAGGTGGCTCTAGAAGGTTCTCGGACCGAGAAATAGCCTCGTACATTTGCAATGATTTCAATTCATTTTGACCATTACGAAAATGGCGACATTTAGAAAAGTCTCAGAGACACAAGACTAGGTGCATTGGAACCGGCTCGGCCCATAGAGACGGACCCCAACGTTTCGGTCCGATAGCTCATTCAAGGACCCCATAGCAAGGCATGGAAAAAGTGGATTTTCAGCACCAATTAGGGTTTTACTCGGGCACCGAAGGACCTATCGAGCCGAAACTCGGGATTCGGGGTCGCCTCACATAGGCCTTCACATAATGTCTGACCTGGACCCGCAGCTAGAACGTAACTATGTGTTTTACGTTTTTATTATGTTTTAAACTAAAGGCGCTGTGAATTATGGGCCTGCTCTGACATATATGATAGTTGGCTTCTAAATGAGTTGGAAAAAGTGGGTTTGGTGTCAATTGGTATCAGTTTGGTGTCAAAATGACATCTAATTGACTGATGGACACTGACTTGCTAGTTGACTTTTGTACATTAGCAATATGTTTAAACGGAGAGGGACCATCACCAAAAGTGACATTCTGAAATCAACCCTAACGAGCCATGGAGATGAACCAGAATCACTGCCCAGCTATCCGAGTTCATCGGGCCAGTCAATTTCACATTCCTGCAGGATTTTTATAGCATGACAAATTCGTGATGGTACCTGCCCATTGAACCATATTGCAAATGCACAGTGACTTTGCAAAAGTGAGAAAACATAAACAAATGGACATGATGAAATCAACACAACGAGTGATGGAAATGTACAACTATCACTGCTCAGCCATCCTGTGTTCATCAGACCAGTCAATTTTGCATTTTTGAGCATGTCAAATTTCATATGGTAAATGCACATTGAAACATATTGCAAATGCGCGCGCACTTGCAATATGATTCTATAGTGTAAAAACATCACCTAATGGACATGATGAAATCAACACAACGAGTGATGGAAATGTACAACTATCACTGCTCGGCCATCCTGTGTCCATCAGACCAGTCAATTTTGCATTTTTGAGCATGTCAAATTTCATATGGTAAATGCACATTGAAACATATTGCAAATGCGCGCGCACTTGCAATATGATTCTATAGTGAAAAAACATCACCTAATGGACATGATGAAATCAACACAACGAGTGATGGAAATGTACAACTATCACTGCTCGGCCATCCTGTGTCCATCAGACCAGTCAATTTTGCATTTTTGAGCATGTCAAATTTCATATGGTAAATGCACATTGAAACATATTGCAAATGCGCGCGCACTTGCAATATGATTCTATAGTGTAAAAACATCACCTAATGGACATGATGAAATCAACACAACGAGTGATGGAAATGTACAACTATCACTGCTCGGCCATCCTGTGTCCATCAGACCAGTCAATTTTGCATTTTTGAGCATGTCAAATTTCATATGGTAAATGCACATTGAAACATATTGCAAATGCGCGCGCACTTTGCAATATGATTCTATAGTGAAAAAACATCACCTAATGGACATGATGAAATCAACACAACAGTGATGGAAATGTACAACTATCACTGCTCGGCCATCCTGTGTCCATCAGACCAGTCAATTTTGCATTTTTGAGCATGTCAAATTTCATATGGTAAATGCACATTGAAACATATTGCAAATGCGCGCGCACTTGCAATATGATTCTATAGTGAAAAACATCACCTAATGGACATGATGAAATCAACACAACGAGTGATGGAAATGTACAACTATCACTGCTCGGCCATCCTGTGTCCATCAGACCAGTCAATTTTGCATTTTTGAGCATGTCAAATTTCATATGGTAAATGCACATTGAAACATATTGCAAATGCGCGCGCACTTGCAATATGATTCTATAGTGTAAAAACATCACCTAATGGACATGATGAAATCAACACAACGAGTGATGGAAATGTACAACTATCAACTGTAGTGATGGAAATGTACTGCCCGGCCATCCTGTGTTCCCATAGCGGGCATTAATATCAGAATGACCGGTAAATGCATTTACAACCATATTTTCATTTTTGGGTTACCAGGTGCCTATTTTCAATCACCAGTTGCACAACATGCGTATCCATCAGAATATTTTAAACAGTCCATAAAGCACTCAGGACTGCCCCCATTCTATAGTACTCCCATAGCGGGCATGGATAATAGGAGTCCCGGTAAATGCATTTACAACCATATTTTAATTTTTGGGTTACCAGTTGCACAACAATGCACGTGCATTTGCAATATGATTCTATAGTGAAAAAACATCACCTAATGGACATGATGAAATCAACACAACAAGTGATGGAAATGTACAACTATCACTGCTCGGCCATCCTGTGTTCATCAGACCAGTCAATTTCACATTCCTGCAGGATTTTTATAGCATGACAAATTCGTGATGGTACCTGCCCATTGAACCATATTGCAAATGCACAGTGACTTTGCAAAAGTGAGAAAACATAAACAAATGGACATGATGAAATCAACACAACAGGTGATGGAAATGTACAACTATCACTGCTCAGCCATCCTGTGTTCATCAGACCAGTCAATTTTGCATTTTTGAGCATGTCAAATTTCATATGGTAAATGCACATTGAAACATATTGCAAATGCGCGTGCACTTGCAATATGATTCTATAGTGAAAAAACATCACCTAATGGACATGATGAAATCAACACAACGAGTGATGGAAATGTACAACTATCACTGCTCGGCCATCCTGTGTCCATCAGACCAGTCAATTTTGCATTTTTGAGCATTTCAAATTTCATATGGTAAATGCACATTGAAACATATTGCAAATGCGCGCGCACTTGCAATATGATTCTATAGTGTAAAAACATCACCTAATGGACATGATGAAATCAACACAACGAGTGATGGAAATGTACAACTATCACTGCTCGGCCATCCTGTGTTCCCATAGCGGGCATTAATATCAGAATGACCGGTAAATGCATTCACAACCATATTTTCATTTTTGGGTTACCAGGTGCCTATTTTCAATCACCAGTTGCACAACATGCGTATCCATCAGAATATTTTAAACAGTCCATAAAGCACTCAGGACTGCCCCCATAGATTAAGGGTACTCCCATGCGGGCATGGATAATAGACCCGGTAAATGCATTTACAACCATATTTTTATTTTTGGGTTACCAGTTGCACAACAATGCACGTGCATTTGCAATATGATTCTATAGTGTAAAAACATCACCTAACGGAGATGATGAAATCAACACAACGAGTGATGGAAATGTACAACTATCACTGCTCGGCCATCCTGTGTTCATCAGACCAGTCAATTTTGCATTTTTGAGCAAGGTCAAATTTCATATGGTAAATGCACATTGAAACATATTGCAAATGCACGTGCACTTGCAATATGATTATATAGTGAAAAAACATCACAAAATGGACATGATGAAGTCAACACAACGAGTGATGGAAAGGAACAACTATCACTGCCCGGCCATCCCGAGTTCATCAGGCCAGTCAATTTTGCATTTCTGCAGGATTTTTGAGCATGTCAAATTTCTTACGTCATTTGGCCCACAAAAAAATCCTTATGCACAATTTAAAAAAAAATATATAAAAAAATATGATAATAAAATTGGACAAAAGTATATTCAAACAGTTCTTACACATGTGTAATTGACAAAAAATTGAAAGAATTTCAAAAAACGGTCCAGAAAGCACTTTTTTAAGGGTGTGTGAAGTTTTTACAAAATTTTGACATTTTTGACTTTTGACTTTTGACTTCCTATGAAATCATATTGGAATTGGACAAAACATATTCCTTATGCGCATGTAAAAAAAAAAAAAAAATTATGATAATAAAATTGGACAAAAGTATATTCATACAGTTCTTACACATGTGTAATTGACAAAAAAATCGAAAGAATTTCGAAAAACGGTCCAGAAAGCACTTTTTATGGGTGTGTGAAGTTTTTACAAAATTTTGACATTTTTGACTTTTGACTTTTGACTTCCTATGAAATCATATTGGAATTGGACAAAACATATTCCTTATGCGCATATAAAAAAAAATTAAAAAATTATGATAATAAAATTGGACAAAAGTATATTCATACAGTTCTTACACATGTGTAATTGACAAAAAAATCGAAAGAATTTCGAAAAACGGTCCAGAAAGCACTTTTTTAAGGGGTGATAAGTTTTTGAAAAAAATTTCATTTTTTCAAAATTTTACTTTTGGACATTAATTTGGGTTACATATCCAATATGAAAAACCCCGGTGGAGCGCATTTGCCCCCTGTTGAATTTTTAAAGTGTTACAACTGGCAATTACCATATGGCATTTGCAATACACTTTGGATGAATCAACGCCGAATTGGGTGGTATTGGCCAATGTGTATATGGTTTGTCGATGCCAATGACATGCCATTCATTTTTGTCCAATACAGGGGGTATTCCCTTACTGCTATTAGCCAATAGAAACACATTGAATAACAGAGAGTCCTTACTGCTATTAGAAACACATTGAATAACAGAGAGTCCTTACTGCTATTAGCCCATAGAAACACATTGAATAACAGAGAGTCCTTACTGCTATTAGAAACACATTGAATAACAGAGAGTCCTTACTGCTATTAGCCAATAGAAACACATTGAATAACAGAGAGTCCTTACTGCTATTAGAAACACATTGAATAACAGAGAGTCCTTACTGCTATTAGCCCATAGAAACACATTGAATAACAGATAGTCCTTACTGCTATTAGCCCATAGAAACACATTGAATAACAGATAGTCCTTACTGCTATTAGCCCATAGAAACACATTGAATAACAGATAGTCCTTACTGCTATTAGAAACACATTGAATAACAGATAGTCCTTACTGCTATTAGCTAATAGAAACACATTGAATAACAGATAGTCCTTACTGCTATTAGCCCATAGAAACACATTGAATAACAGATAGTCCTTACTGCTATTAGCCAATAGAAACACATTGAATAACAGATAGTCCTTACTGCTATTAGCTAATAGAAACACATTGAATAACAGATAGTCCTTACTGCTATTAGCCAATAGAAACACATTGAATAACAGATAGTCCTTACTGCTATTAGCCCATAGAAACACATTGAATAACAGATAGTCCTTACTGCTATTAGCCAATAGCAACACATTGAATAACAGATAGTCCTTACTGCTATTAGCCCATAGAAACACATTGAATAACAGAGAGTCCTTACTGCCATTAGAAACACACTGAATAACAGATAGGCCTTACTGCTATTAGCCAATAGCAACACATTGAATAACAGATAGTCCTTACTGCTATTAGCCCATAGAAACACACTGAATAACAGATAGGCCTTACTGCTATTAGCCAATAGAAACACATTGAATAACAGAGAGTCCTTACTGCTATTAGAAACACATTGAATAACAGAGAGTCCTTACTGCTATTAGAAACACATTGAATAACAGAGAGTCCTTACTGCTATTAGCCCATAGAAACACATTGAATAACATATAGTCCTTACTGCTATTAGCTCATAGAAACACATTGAATAACAGAGAGTCCTTACTGCTATTAGCCCATAGAAACACATTGAATAACAGATAGTCCTTACTGCTATTAGCTCATAGAGACACATTGAATAACAGACAGTCCTTACTGCTATTAGCCAATAGAAACACATTGAATAACAGATAGTCCTTACTGCTATTAGAAACACATTGAATAACAGATAGTCCTTACTGCTATTAGAAAACACATTGAATAACAGATAGTCCTTACTGCTATTAGCCAATAGAAACACATTGAATAACAGATAGTCCTTACTGCTATTAGCTCATAGAAACACATTGAATAACAGATAGTCCTTACTGCTATTAGAAACACATTGAATAACAGATAGTCCTTACTGCTATTAGCTCATAGAGACACATTGAATAACAGATAGTCCTTACTGCTATTAGAAACACATTGAATAACAGATAGTCCTTACTGCTATTAGAAACACATTGAATAACAGATAGTCCTTACTGCTATTAGAAAACACATTGAATAACAGATAGTCCTTACTGCTATTAGCCAATAGAAACACATTGAATAACAGATAGTCCTTACTGCTATTAGCCCATAGAAACACATTGAATAACAGATAGTCCTTACTGCTATTAGCCCATAGAAACACATTGAATAACAGATAGTCCTTACTGTTATTAGCCAATAGAAACACATTGAATAACAGATAGTCCTTACTGCTATTAGCCAATAGAAACACATTGAATAACAGATAGCCCTTACTGCTATTAGCCCATAGAAACACATTGAATAACAGATAGTCCTTACTGTTATTAGCCAATAGAAACACATTGAATAACAGATAGTCCTTACTGCTATTAGCCATTAGAAACACATTGAATAACAGATAGTCCTTACTGCTATTAGCCCATAGAAACACATAGAATAACAGATAGTCCTTACTGCTATTAGCCCATAGAAACACATTGAATAACAGATAGTCCTTACTGCTATTAGCCAATAGAAACACATTGAATAACAGATAGTCCTTACTGCTATTAGCCCATAGAAACACATTGAATAACAGATAGTCCTTACTGCTATTAGCTCATAGAGACACATTGAATAACAGACAGTCCTTACTGCTATTAGCCAATAGAAACACATTGAATAACAGATAGTCCTTACTGCTATTAGAAACACATTGAATAACAGATAGTCCTTACTGCTATTAGAAAACACATTGAATAACAGATAGTCCTTACTGCTATTAGCCAATAGAAACACATTGAATAACAGATAGTCCTTACTGCTATTAGCCAATAGAACCACATTGAATAACAGATAGTCCTTACTGCTATTAGCTCATAGAAACACATTGAATAACAGATAGTCCTTACTGCTATTAGAAACACATTGAATAACAGATAGTCCTTACTGCTATTAGCTCATAGAGACACATTGAATAACAGATAGTCCTTACTGCTATTAGAAACACATTGAATAACAGATAGTCCTTACTGCTATTAGAAAACACATTGAATAACAGATAGTCCTTACTGCTATTAGCCAATAGAAACACATTGAATAACAGATAGTCCTTACTGCTATTAGCCAATAGAAACACATTGAATAACAGATAGTCCTTACTGCTATTAGCCCATAGAAACACATTGAATAACAGATAGTCCTTACTGCTATTAGCCCATAGAAACACATTGAATAACAGATAGTCCTTACTGTTATTAGCCAATAGAAACACATTGAATAACAGATAGTCCTTACTGCTATTAGCCAATAGAAACACATTGAATAACAGATAGCCCTTACTGCTATTAGCCCATAGAAACACATTGAATAACAGATAGTCCTTACTGTTATTAGCCAATAGAAACACATTGAATAACAGATAGTCCTTACTGCTATTAGCCATTAGAAACACATTGAATAACAGATAGTCCTTACTGCTATTAGCCCATAGAAACACATAGAATAACAGATAGTCCTTACTGCTATTAGCCCATAGAAACACATTGAATAACAGATAGTCCTTACTGCTATTAGCCAATAGAAACACATTGAATAACAGATAGTCCTTACTGCTATTAGAAACACATTGAATAACAGATAGTCCTTACTGCTATTAGCCAATAGAAACACATTGAATAACAGATAGTCCTTACTGCTATTAGCCCATAGAAACACATTGAATAACAGATAGTCCTTACTGCTATTAGCCAATAGAAACACATTGAATAACAGATAGTCCTTACTGCTATTAGCTAATAGAAACACATTGAATAACAGATAGTCCTTACTGCTATTAGCCAATAGAAACACATTGAATAACAGATAGTCCTTACTGCTATTAGCCAATAGAAACACATTGAATAACAGATAGTCCTTACTGCTATTAGCCCATAGAAACACATTGAATAACAGATAGTCCTTACTGCTATTAGAAACACATTGAATAACAGAGAGTCCTTACTGCTATTAGCCCATAGAAACACATTGAATAACAGATAGCCCTTACTGCTATTAGCCCATAGAAACACATTGAATAACAGATAGTCCTTACTGCTATTAGAAACACATTGAATAACAGATAGTCCTTACTGCTATTAGCCAATAGAAACACATTGAATAACAGATAGTCCTTACTGCTATTAGCCAATAGAAACACATTGAATAACAGATAGTCCTTACTGCTATTAGCCAATAGAAACACATTGAATAACAGATAGTCCTTACTGCTATTAGAAACACATTGAATAACAGATAGTCCTTACTGCTATTAGCCAATAGAAACACATTGAATAACAGATAGTCCTTACTGCTATTAGCCCATAGAAACACATTGAATAACAGATAGTCCTTACTGCTATTAGCCCATAGAAACACATTGAATAACAGATAGTCCTTACTGCTATTAGCCCATAGAAACACATTGAATAACAGATAGTCCTTACTGCTATTAGCCCATAGAAACACATTGAATAACAGATAGTCCTTACTGCTATTAGCCAATAGAAACACATTGAATAACAGATAGTCCTTACTGCTATTAGCCATTAGAAACACATTGAATAACAGATAGTCCTTACTGCTATTAGCCCATAGAAACACATTGAATAACAGAGAGTCCTTACTGCTATTAGCCAATAGAAACACATTGAATAACAGAGAGTCCTTACTGCTATTAGCCAATAGAAACACATTGAATAACAGAGAGTCCTTACTGCTATTAGCCAATAGAAACACATTGAATAACAGATAGTCCTTACTGCTATTAGCCAATAGAAACACATTGAATAACAGATAGTCCTTACTGCTATTAGCCATTAGAAACACATTGAATAACAGACAGTCCTTACTGCTATTAGCCCATAGAAACACATTGAATAACAGATAGTCCTTACTGCTATTAGCCCATAGAAACACATTGAATAACAGATAGTCCTTACTGCTATTAGCCATTAGAAACACATTGAATAACAGACAGTCCTTACTGCTATTAGAAACACATTGAATAACAGATAGTCCTTACTGCTATTAGCCCATAGAAACACATTGAATAACAGATAGTCCTTACTGCTATTAGCCAATAGAAACACATTGAATAACAGATAGTCCTTACTGCTATTAGCCCATAGAAACACATTGAATAACAGACAGTCCTTACTGCTATTAGCCCATAGAAACACATTGAATAACAGAGAGTCCTTACTGCTATTAGCCAATAGAAACACATTGAATAACAGAGAGTCCTTACTGCTATTAGCCAATAGAAACACATTGAATAACAGAGAGTCCTTACTGCTATTAGCCAATAGAAACACATTGAATAACAGATTCACTACATGGAACAATGGTCCCCCTCCCCAAAAATCTAAAGGAAGTTTTTGAAGCGTCTGTCCAACACCAGAGATCTAGGACAGACTTACATGTATTTAACCTCTTGCTTTTGGCACTAAACAGTCTCCATATACATCTTAATCTGACAGATTATTAATGGGGACGTGGTGGATAGATCTCTCTCTCCATCTTAACCTGACAGATTATTAATGGGGATGTGGTGGATAGATCTCTCTCTCCATCTTAACCTGACAGATTATTAATGGGGATGTGGTGGATAGATCTCTCTCTCCATCTTAACCTGACAGATTATTAATGGGGATGTGGTGGATAGATCTCTCTCTCCCATTTTAACCTGACAGATTATTAATGGGGATGTGGTGGATAGATCTCTCTCCCATCTTAATCTGACAGATTATTAATGGGGATGTGGTGGATAGATCTCTCTCTCCATCTTAACCTGACAGATTATTAATGGGGATGTGGTGGATAGATCTCTCTCTCTCCATCTTAACCTGACAGATTATTAATGGGGATGTGGTGGATAGATCTCTCTCTCCATTTTAACCTGACAGATTATTAATGGGGATGTGGTGGATAGATCTCTCTCTCTCATCTTAACCTGACAGATTATTAATGGGGATGTGGTGGATAGATCTCTCTCTCCATCTTAACCTGACACATTATTAATGGGGATGTGGTGGATAGATCTCTCTCTCCATCTTAACCTGACAGATTATTAATGGGGATGTGGTGGATAGATCTCTCTCTCTCTATCTTAACCTGACAGATTATTAATGGGGATGTGGTGGATAGATCTCTCTCTCCACCTTAATCTGACAGATTATTAATGGGGATGTGGTGGATAGATCTCTCTCTCTCTATCTTAACCTGACAGATTATTAATGGGGATGTGGTGGATAGATCTCTCTCTCCATCACGGACATCGACTTAATGGGGAGTTAAGAATCCACGTTACCACAGAAACTGACTCAATCGAATGAGACGTCTTCAGTCAGCTGTACGTTACCACAAACCCTTTCTGTTTGGACTGTTATTTCATGACGACCTTCATCTATAACAGTCGGTTACGCAGTTACACGGTAATCGTCCCGACCAAAGACCGAGCTCGGTCCCAGAGAAAGGGCCAGGCGCTTGTGTCGTTTCCACTAGTTCAGATTTAGCTTCCACCCTGAGACGTAACATGCAGAGTTTTGACATACGCACCCGAACATGGACTGGACACTCTTCAGACAGAGCTGTCCTTCCATAGTGAAGATCTGTCCGTCTCCTCCGTTCAGCTGGAGCAGCCGCTCCAGGTTATGCATCGTGTCTGTCATCTGTAACTATAGAACAACAGGGGATATCAGTGGAGAGTCCAGTGGTCTCTGGTAGCGAACAGAACATCAGGTAGAATCAGCTAGCAAGCATTAGCATTAGCATTAGAGGCTAACACCATTTTTTTTTTTAGAGACACATTTGCAGCTTGCTAAGACCAACTAACTACACCCACTAACTACACCCACTAACTACACCCACTAACTACAACTAACTACACCAACTAACTACACCCACTAACTACACCAACTAACTACACCCACCAACTACACCCACCAACTACACCCACCAACTACACCCACCTACTAACTACACCCACTAACTACACCCACTAACTACACCCACTAACTACACCCACTAACACCAACTAACTACACCCACCAACTACACCCACCAACTACACCCACCAACTACACCCACTAACTACACCCACTAACTACACCCACTAACTACACCCACTAACTACACCCACTAACTACACCCACTAACTACACAAATAATATAGAAAAAATAGATTTATATTAAGATGCAATGTGGAAAGCTGCGTCATTCTTGTTTGAAACAATCTGTTGACTGCGTGCTGATTGGTCAATAGGTGCAGAGTGAATCTAGAGGAACTGCCTGGTTGAGTGAGAGGGGCGGGGCTTGCTGTGTGTGGGATTGGGATTGGCCAAAAGAGATGGAGAGAGAACTCCCTCAACTTGACCAATCAACCTAAATGTTTTTAATTTTTTTAATTTTCTAAAGTAGCGTTACAGACAGCGATATGGATATTGGCCATATCAAGTTCTCAATTTTGATAAAAATCGAATTAACCGTGCAGCCCTATCAGTCACCTTGTCAACACACAGTAGCAGATAGTTGTTTCATAGTGCATCTGCTTGTTGTCTAAGATGTACAGGTGCAACACCGGCCCCTATATCTAGCTACTGCCCTTAACTAACCTTACAAATAAACAACCAGGCGCAACACCGGCCCCTATATCTAGCTACTGCCCTTAACTAACCTTACAATTAAACAACCAGGCGCAACACTAGCCCCTATATCTAGCTACTGCCCTTTACTAACCTTACAATTAAACAACCAGCTATGATCAGGTCTATAAGGACAATCAGTAGCTATTCAGAGTAGTGCTGTCCTACCTCCTCTGCGTTAGCGATGCACATGATGAACAGCTTGGCAGGGAAAGGGAAGGGCAAGGGGAACTTCTTATCCTCCGGTCGTCCTTTCAGAGTCTGTAGGGAGTGTCTCAGAGAGCCTTTACCGATCCCCAGAGACCCGTCTGTTACCAACACCACCTGTAGGCCACCAGATCAATAATATACAATCAATGTAATAGTCTGTAGGGAGTGTCTCAACGAGCACCACCTGGTGGCCACCAGATCAATAATCAATGTAATAGTGGGTAGGGAGTGTCTCAACGAGCACCACCTGGTGGCCACCAGATCAATAATCAATGTAATAGTCTGTAGGGAGTGTCTCAGAGAGCACCACCTGGTGGCCACCAGATCAATAATCAATGTAATAGTGTGTAGGGAGTGTCTCAGATATTCAGCACCACCTGGTGGCCACCAGATCAATAATCAATGTAATATGTGTAGGGAGTGTCTCAGAGAGCACCACCTGGTGGCCATGAGGAAAACTGCAGCCATATTCACCAACATTCACCTGCATTGAACATTTTAGCAATTTATCAGACGCTCTTATCCAGAGTGACTTACAGTCAGTACATTCATCTTCAGATAGCTAGGTGGACCAGTCATAGTCAGTACATTCATCTCCAGATAGCTAGGTGGACCAGTCATAGTCAGTACATTCATCTTCAGATAGCTAGGTGGACCAGTCATAGTCAGTACATTCATCTCCAGATAGCTAGGTGGACCAGTCACAGTCAGTACATTCATCTCCAGATAGCTAGGTGGACCAGTCATAGTCAGAACATTCATCTCCAGATAGCTAGGTGGACCAGTCATAGTCAGTACATTCATCTCCAGATAGCTAGGTGGACCAGTCATAGTCAGTACATTCATCTTCAGATAGCTAGGTGGACCAGTCATAGTCAGAACATTCATCTCCAGATAGCTAGGTGGACCAGTCATAGTCAGTACATTCATCTCCAGATAGCTAGGTGGACCAGTCATAGTCAGTACATTCATCTCCAGATAGCTAGGTGGACCAGTCATAGTCAGTACATTCATCTCCAGATAGCTAGGTGGACCAGTCACAGTCAGTACATTCATCTCCAGATAGCTAGGTGGACCAGTCACAGTACATTCATCTCCAGTACATCATCATCTCCAGATAGCTAGGTGGACCAGTCATAGTCAGTACATTCATCTCCAGATAGCTAGGTGGACCAGTCATAGTCAGTACATTCATCTCCAGATAGCTAGGTGGACCAGTCATATAGTCAGTACATTCATCTCTCCAGATAGCTAGGTGGACCAGTCATAGTCAGTACATTCATCTTCAGATAGCTAGGTGGACCAGTCATAGTCAGTACATTCATCTTCAGATAGCTAGGTGGACCAGTCATAGTCAGTACATTCATCTCCAGATAGCTAGGTGGACCAGTCATAGTCAGGTGGACATTCAGTACATTCATCTCCAGATAGCTAGGTGGACCAGTCATAGTCAGTACATTCATCTCCAGATAGCTAGGTGGACCAGTCATAGTCAGTACATTCATCTTCAGATAGCTAGGTGGACCAGTCATAGTCAGTACATTCATCTTCAGATAGCTAGGTGGACCAGTCATAGTCACTACATTCATCTTCAGATAGCTAGGTGGACCAGTCATAGTCAGTACATTCATCTCCAGATAGCTAGGTGGACCAGTCATAGTCAGTACATTCATCTCCAGATAGCTAGGTGGACCAGTCATAGTCAGTACATTCATCTCCAGATAGCTAGGTGGACCAGTCATAGTCAGTACATTCATCAGATAGCTAGGTGGACCAGTCATAGTCAGTACATTCATCTTCAGATAGCTAGGTGGACCAGTCATAGTCAGTACATTAATCTCCAGATAGCTAGGTGGACCAGTCATAGTCAGTACATTCATCTCCAGATAGCTAGGTGGACCAGTCATAGTCAGGACATTCAGTACATTCATCTCCAGATAGCTAGGTGGACCAGTCATAGTCAGTACATTCATCTTCAGATAGCTAGGTGGACCAGTCATAGTCAGTACATTCATCTTCAGATAGCTAGGTGGACCAGTCATAGTCACTACATTCATCTTCAGAGTCATAGTCACTACATTCATCTTCAGATAGCTAGGTGGACCAGTCATAGTCAGTACATTCATCTCCAGATAGCTAGGTGGACCAGTCATAGTCAGTACATTCATCTCCAGATAGCTAGGTGGACCAGTCATAGTCAGTACATTCATCTTCAGATAGCTAGGTGGACCAGTCATAGTCAGTACATTCATCTTCAGATAGCTAGGTGGACCAGTCATAGTCACTACATTCATCTTCAGATAGCTAGGTGGACCAGTCATAGTCAGTACATTCATCTCCAGATAGCTAGGTGGACCAGTCATAGTCAGTACATTCATCTCCAGATAGCTAGGTGGACCAGTCATAGTCAGTACATTCATCTCCAGATAGCTAGGTGGACCAGTCATAGTCAGTACATTCATCAGATAGCTAGGTGGACCAGTCATAGTCAGTACATTCATCTTCAGATAGCTAGGTGGACCAGTCATAGTCAGTACATTCATCTCCAGATAGCTAGGTGGACCAGTCATAGTCAGGACATTCAGTACATTCATCTCCAGATAGCTAGGTGGACCAGTCATAGTCAGTACATTCATCTTCAGATAGCTAGGTGGACCAGTCATAGTCAGTACATTCATCTTCAGATAGCTAGGTGGACCAGTCATAGTCACTACATTCATCTTCAGATAGCTAGGTGGACCAGTCATAGTCAGTACATTCATCTCCAGATAGCTAGGTGGACCAGTCATAGTCAGTACATTCATCTCCAGATAGCTAGGTGGACCAGTCATAGTCAGTACATTCATCTTCAGATAGCTAGGTGGACCAGTCATAGTCAGTACATTAATCTCCAGATAGCTAGGTGGACCAGTCATAGTCAGTACATTCATCTCCAGATAGCTAGGTGGACCAGTCATAGTCAGAACATTCATCTACAGATAGCTAGGTGGACCAGTCATAGTCATGGTTTGATATAGTACCTGTGTGGGACAGGCGTGGTTTGATATAGTACCTGTGTGGGACAGGCGTGGTTTGATATAGTACCTGTGTGGGACAGGCATGGTTTGATATAGTACCTGTGTGGGACAGGCGTGGTTTGATATAGTACCTGTGTGGGACAGGACCTGTGTGGGACAGGCGTGGTTTGTTATAGTACCTGTGTGGGACAGGCGTGGTTTGATATAGTACCTGTGTGGGACAGGCATGGTTTGTTATAGTACCTGTTTGTTAGGGACAGGTGTGGTTTGATATAGTACCTGTGTGGTACCATCATGGTTTGATATAGTACCTGTGTGGGACAGGCGTGGCCCCACTCCTGCTGCACCACGTTGCTGACTCCATGTAAAGCTGACTCCAGACACGTCTTGTCATAGTCCTCCAGGTTGTTCAGGGCTTCCTGCACAGCAGAGCAGAGGAGTGTTACCTTGGCTGCATTACCCTGGCTGCACAGAACATTACCCTGGCTGCATTACCCTGGCTGCACAGAACATTACCCTGGCTGCATTACCCTGTCTGCATTACCCTGGCTGCACAGAACATTACCCTGGCATTACCCTGGCTGCACAGAACATTACCCTGGCTGCACAGAACATTACCCTGGCTGCATTACCCTGTCTGCACAGAACATTACCCTGTCTGCACAGAACATTACCCTGTCTGCACAGAACATTACCCTGTCTGCACAGAACATTACCCTGGCTGCACAGAACATTACCCTGGCTGCACAGAACATTACCCTGGCTGCATTACCCTGGCTGCACAGAACATCACCCTGTCTGCACAGAACATTACCCTGGCTGCACAGAACATTACCCTGGCTGCACAGAACATTACCCTGCCTGCACAGAACATTACCCTGGCTGCACAGAACATTACCCTGTCTGCACAGAACATTACCCTGCCTGCACAGAACATTACCCTGTCTGCACAGAACATTACCCTGTCTGCACAGAACATTACCCTGTCTGCATTACCCTGTCTGCACAGAACATTACCCTGGCTGCATTACCCTGTCTGCACAGAACATTACCCTGTCCACACAGAACATTACCCAGCCTGCACAGAACATTACCCTGTCTGCATTACCCTGTCTGCACAGAACATTACCCTGGCTGCATTACCCTGGCTGCACATAACATTACACTGGCTGCATTACCCTGGCTGCACAGAACATTACCCTGGCTGCACAGAACATTACCCTGGCTGCACAGAACATTACCCTGGCTGCACAGAACATTACCCTGGCTGCACAGAACATTACCCTGGCTGCACAGAACATTACCCTGCCTGCACAGAACATTACCCTGGCTGCACAGAACATTACCCTGGCTGCATTACCCTGCCTGCACAGAACATTACCCTGGCTGCACAGAACATTACCCTGTCTGCACAGAACATTACCCTGTCTGCACAGAACATTACCCTGGCTGCACAGAACATTACCCTGTCTGCACAGAACATTACCCTGGCTGCACAGAACATTACTCTGGCTGCATTACCCTGGCTGCACAGAACATTACCCTGCCTGCACAGAGCATTACCCTGGCTGCACAGAGCATTACCCTGGCTGCACAGAACATTACCCTGGCTGCATTACCCTGGCTGCACAGAACATTACCCTGTCTGCACAGAACATTACCCTGCCTGCACAGAACATTACCCTGGCTGCACAGAACATTACCCTGGCTGCACAGAACATTACCCTGGCTGCACAGAACATTACCCTGTCTGCATTACCCTGGCTGCATTACCCTGGCTGCATTACCCTGGCTGCATTACCCTGGCTGCACAGAACATTACCCTGGCTGCACACTTCATCAGATCTGAAACATTGGACAGGCATAACCAATGTCTAAAATATATCTAGCCAATCAGAGAACAAGTAGAGCTACTACCATATTGCCTCCAAGCCCTGGTGTTAGTCATACCTGTGTACCTGTAGGGTGTTGTAGTCCCTGGTGTTAGCCAGACCTGTGTACCTGTAGGGTGTTGTAGTCCCTGGTGTTAGTCAGACCTGTGTACCTGCAGGGTGTTGTAGTCCCTGGTGTTAGTCAGACCTGTGTACCTGTAGGGTGTTGTAGTCCCTGGTGTTAGTCAGACCTGTGTACCTGCAGGGTGTTGTAGTCCCTGGTGTTAGTCAGACCTGTGTACCTGCAGGGTGTTGTAGTCCCTGGTGTTAGCCAGACCTGCAGGGTGTTGTAGTCCCTGGTGTTAGTCAGACCTGTGTACCTGTAGGGTGTTGTAGTCCCTGGTGTTAGTCAGACCTGTGTACCTGTAGGGTGTTGTAGTCCCTGGTGTTAGTCAGACCTGTGTACCTGCAGGGTGTTGTAGTCCCTGGTGTTAGTCAGACCTGTGTACCTGCAGGGTGTTGTAGTCCCTGGTGTTAGCCAGACCTGCAGGGTGTTGTAGTCCCTGGTGTTAGTCAGACCTGTGTACCTGTAGGGTGTTGTAGTCCCTGGTGTTAGTCAGACCTGTGTACCTGCAGGGTGTTGTAGTCCCTGGTGTTAGTCAGACCTGTGTACCTGTAGGGTGTTGTAGTCCCTGGTGTTAGTCAGACCTGTGTACCTGTAGGGTGTTGTAGTCCCTGGTGTTAGTCAGACCTGTGTACCTGTAGGGTGATGTAGTCCCTGGTGTTAGTCAGACCTGTGTACCTGTAGGGTGTTGTAGTCCCTGGTGTTAGCCAGACCTGCAGGGTGTTGTAGTCCCTGGTGTTAGCCAGACCTGTGTACCTGTAGGGTGTTGTAGTCCCTGGTGTTAGCCAGACCTGCAGGGTGTTGTAGTCCCTGGTGTTAGCCAGACCTGTGTACCTGTCGGGTGTTGTAGTCCCTGGTGTTAGCCAGACCTGTGTACCTGTAGGGTGATGTAGTCCCTGGTGTTAGCCAGACCTGTGTACCTGTAGGGTGTTGTAATCCCTGGTGTTAGCCAGACCTGTGTATCTGTAGGGTGTTGTAGTCCCTGGTGTTAGCCAGACCTGTGTACCTGTAGGGTGTTGTAGTCCCTGGTGTTAGCCAGACCTGTGTACCTGTAGGGTGTTGTAGTGCCTGGTGTTAGCCAGACCTGTGTACCTGTCGGGTGTTGTAGTCCCTGGTGTTAGCCAGACCTGTGTACCTGTAGGGTGTTGTAGTCCCTGGTGTTAGCCAGACCTGTGTACCTGTAGGGTGTTGTAGTCCCTGGTGTTAGCCAGACCTGTGTACCTGTAGGGTGTTGTAGTCCCTGGTATTAGCCAGACCTGTGTACCTGTCGGGTGTTGTAGTCCCTGGTGTTAGCCAGACCTGTGTACCTGTAGGGTGTTGTAGTCCCTGGTGTTAGCCAGACCTGTGTACCTGTAGGGTGTTGTAGTCCCTGGTATTAGCCAGACCTGTGTACCTGTAGGGTGTTGTAATCCCTGGTGTTAGCCAGACCTGTGTACCTGTAGGGTGTTGTAGTCCCTGGTGTTAGCCAGACCTGTGTACCTGTAGGGTGTTGTAGTCCCTGGTGTTAGCCAGGCCTGTGTACCTGTAGGGTGTTGTAGTCCCTGGTGTTAGTCAGACCTGTGTACCTGTAGGGTGTTGTAGTCCCTGGTGTTAGTCAGACCTGTGTACCTGTAGGGTGTTGTAGTCCCTGGTGTTAGCCAGACCTGTGTACCTGTAGGGTGTTGTAGTCCCTGGTAGTTAGCCAGACCTGTGTACCTGTAGGGTGTTGTAGTCCCTGGTGAAAGGTACCAGTAGCTCCCACAGGGAAGAGAAGGCCACTAGAGAAGTGAATTCCAGTCTGTAGTTGTTAGCCATGTGCTCAAACAGCATGGTGAGTCCGGCCACAGCTAGGTTCTTCCTCTGCAACTCCTCGGAACACTGGTCCAGAGAGACCGGCCGCGTCATGGACAGAGACGTGTCCACCAGGACCACCGTCGGCATGATGACGGTGATGTGGTTTCCACTAAAGCAGAATGAGTTTAATAATGAAACATCCACAGTCTCTCTGGATGTGTGAATACAACACAGTCTACAATGGAAACCACAACACTGCCTCTGGAAAATACGGAAAACACTGCCTCTGGAAAATACGGAAAACACTGCCTCTGGAAAATACGGAAAACACTGCCTCTGGAAAATACGGAAAACACTGCCTCTGGAAAATACGGAAAACACTGCCTCTGGAAAATACAGAAACCACTGCCTCTGGAAAATACAGAAACCACAACACTGCCTCTGGAAAATACAGAAACCACTGCCTCTGGAAAATACGGAAACCACAACACTGCCTCTGGAAAATACAGAAACCACAACACTGCCTCTGGAAAAAACCACGGAAACCACAACACTGCCTCTGGAAAATACAGAAACCACAACACTGCCTCTGGAAAATACAGAAACCACAACACTGCCTCTGGAAAATACAGAAACCACAACACTGCCTCTGGAAAATACAGAAACCACAACACTGCCTCTGGAAAATACAGAAACCACAACACTGCCTCTGGAAAATACAGAAACCACAACACTGCCTCTGGAAAATACAGAAACCACAACACTGCCTCTGGAAAATACAGAAACCACAACACTGCCTCTGGAAAATACAGAAACCACAACACTGCCTCTGGAAAATACGGAAAACACTGCCTCTGGAAAATACAGAAACCACAACACTGCCTCTGGAAAATACGGAAACCACTGCCTCTGGAAAATACAGAAACCACAACACTGCCTCTGGAAAATACAGAAACCACAACACTGCCTCTGGAAAATACAGAAACCACAACACTGCCTCTGGAAAATATGGAAAACACTGCCTCTGGAAAATACGGAAACCACAACACTGCCTCTGGAAAATACAGAAACCACAACACTGCCTCTGGAAAATATGGAAAACACTGCCTCTGGAAAATACAGAAACCACAACACTGCCTCTGGAAAATATGGAAACCACAACACTGCCTCTGGAAAATACGGAAACCACAACACTGCCTCTGGAAAATACGGAAACCACAACACTGCCTCTGGAAAATACAGAAACCACAACACTGCCTCTGGAAAATATGGAAACCACAACACTGCCTCTGGAAAATATGGAAACCACAACACTGCCTCTGGAAAATACGGAAACCACAACACTGCCTCTGGAAAATACAGAAACCACAACACTGCCTCTGGAAAATACAGAAACCACAACACTACCTCTGGAAAATACAGAAACCACAACACTGCCTCTGGAAAATACAGAAACCACAACACTGCCTCTGGAAAATACAGAAACCACAACACTGCCTCTGGAAAATACAGAAACCACAACACTGCCTCTGGAAAATACAGAAACCACAACACTGCCTCTGGAAAATACAGAAACCACAACACTGCCTCTGGAAAATACAGAAACCACAACACTGCCTCTGGAAAATACGGAAACTACAACACTGCCTCTGGAAAATACAGAAACCACAACACTGCCTCTGGAAAATACAGAAACCACAACACTGCCTCTGGAAAATAAGGAAACCACAACACTGCCTCTGGAAAATATGGAAACCACAACACTGCCTCTGGAAAATACAGAAACCACAACACTGCCTCTGGAAAATATGGAAAACACTGCCTCTGGAAAATACAGAAACCACAATACTGCCTCTGGAAAATACAGAAACCACAACACTGCCTCTGGAAAATACAGAAACCACAATACTGCCTCTGGAAAATACAGAAACCACAACACTGCCTCTGGAAAATACGGAAACCACAACACTGCCTCTGGAAAATACAGAAACCACAACACTGCCTCTGGAAAATACAGAAACCACAACACTGCCTCTGGAAAATATGGAAAACACTGCCTCTGGAAAATACAGAAACCACAATACTGCCTCTGGAAAATACAGAAACCACAACACTGCCTCTGGAAAATATGGAAACCACAACACTGCCTCTGGAAAATATGGAAACCACAACACTGCCTCTGGAAAATACGGAAACCACAACACTGCCTCTGGAAAATACGGAAACCACAACACTGCCTCTGGAAAATATGGAAACCACAACACTGCCTCTGGAAAATACAGAAACCACAACACTGCCTCTGGAAAATACAGAAACCACAACACTGCCTCTGGAAAATACGGAAACCACAACACTACCTCTGGAAAATACGGAAACCACAACACTGCCTCTGGAAAATATGGAAACCACAACACTGCCTCTGGAAAATATGGAAACCACAACACTGCCTCTGGAAAATACGGAAACCACAACACTACCTCTGGAAAATACGGAAACCACAACACTACCTCTGGAAAATACGGAAACCACAACACTGCCTCTGGAAAATACGGAAACCACAACACTGCCTCTGGAAAATACGGAAACCACAACACTGCCTCTGGAAAATACGGAAACCACAACACTACCTCTGGAAAATACGGAAACCACAACACTACCTCTGGAAAATACGGAAACCACAACACTGCCTCTGGAAAATACAGAAACCACAACACTACCTCTGGAAAATACGGAAACCACAACACTGCCTCTGGAAAATACAGAAACCACAACACTACCTCTGGAAAATACGGAAACCACAACACTGCCTCTGGAAAATACGGAAACCACAACACTACCTCTGGAAAATACGGAAACCACAACACTGCCTCTGGAAAATATGGAAACCACAACACTGCCTCTGGAAAATACAGAAACCACAACACTGCCTCTGGAAAATACAGAAACCACAACACTGCCTCTGGAAAATACGGAAACCACAACACTACCTCTGGAAAATACAGAAACCACAACACTACCTCTGGAAAATACGGAAACCACAACACTACCTCTGGAAAATACGGAAACCACAACACTACCTCTGGAAAATACGGAAACCACAACACTGCCTCTGGAAAATATGGAAACCACAACACTGCCTCTGGAAAATACGGAAACCACAACACTACCTCTGGAAAATACAGAAACCACAACACTGCCTCTGGAAAATACAGAAACCACAACACTGCCTCTGGAAAATACGGAAACCACAACACTGCCTCTGGAAAATACAGAAACCACAACACTGCCTCTGGAAAATACAGAAACCACAACACTGCCTCTGGAAAAACACTACGGAAATGGAAACCACAGTCCGAATAGTGCATGTTGAAATTAGAAATAAAGGTTTGTGGGGGAAAATACTTGTTTATCAAACCTGCCTCTGATGTAAGGAAATAATTTGTGCCTCTGACAAGACCTGAAAGAGACAATGGAAAAACGAAGACATATTGAGGGTCAACAATAGAATAGGGCCAAAACAACCCTCTGGAGTGATCTTTGGGGGATATTAGTTTTTGGTCAAAAGAGGCTGTAAAATTTCCAGGAATTTTTAAAAAAGAAGAAAAAAATAAAATAAAAACCACTTGAGACAGATTCCAGAACAAGACCTGGAAAATACAGCAAAACAAGTCCAACTCAAACCAGAACAGCGCTAGTCCAACTCAAGACCAGAACAGTGCTAGCTAGTCCAGCTCAAAATACACCAGAACACTGCTAGTCCAGCTCAACACCAGAACACTGCTAGTCCAGCCAAACACCAGAACACTGCTAGTCCAGCTCAACACCAGAACACTGCTAGTCCAGCTCAAGACCAGAACAGTGCTAGCTAGTCCAGCTCAACACCAGAACACTGCTAAAGTCCAGCTCAACACCAGAACACTGCTAGTCCAGCTCAACACCAGAACACTGCTAGTCCAGCTCAACACCAGAACACTGCTAAACAAGTCCAGCTCAAGACCAGAACAGCGCTAGTCCAGCTCAACACCAGAACACTGCTAGTCCAGCTCAAGACCAGAACACTGCTAGTCCAGCTCAACACCAGAACACTGCTAGTCCAGCTCAAGACCAGAACAGCGCTAGTCCAGCTCAAGACCAGAACAGCGCTAGTCCAGCTCAAGACCAGAACAGCGCTAGTCCAGCTCAACACCAGAACACTGCTAGTCCAGCTCAAGACCAGAACACTGCTAGTCCAGCTCAACACCAGAACAGCGCTAGTCCAGCTCAACACCAGAACAGCGCTAGTCCAGCTCAAGACCAGAACAGCGCTAGTCCAGCTCAACACCAGAACAATGCTGGTCCAGCTCAACACCAGAACACTGCTAGTCCAGCTCAACACCAGAACACTGCTAGTCCAGCTCAAGACCAGAACACTGCTAGTCCAGCTCAACACCAGAACACTGCTAGTCCAGCTCAAGACCAGAACAGCGCTAGTCCAGCTCAACACCAGAACACTGCTAGTCCAGCTCAACACCAGAACACTGCTAGTCCAGCTCAACACCAGAACACTGCTAGTCCAGCTCAACACCAGAACAATGCTAGTCCAGCTCAACACCAGAACAATGCTGGTCCAGCTCAAGACCAGAACAATGCTAGTCCAGCTCAACACCAGAACAACGCTAGTCCAGCTCAACACCAGAACAATGCTGGTCCAGCTCAACACTAGAACAGCGCTAGTCCAGCTCAACACCAGAACAATGCTGGTCCAGCTCAAGACCAGAACAGCGCTAGTCCAGCTCAACACCAGAACAATGCTAGACCAGCTCAACACCAGAACAATGCTTGTCCAGCTCAACACCAGAACAATGCTGGTCCAGCTCAAGACCAGAACAATGCTAGTCCAGCTCAACACCAGAACATTGCTAGTCCAGCTCAACACCAGAACACTGCTAGTCCAACTCAACACCATGATTGTAATTGTGTCAAATCACCACCAGAAAAGTTCTAAATTTCCAGTATTTCTGTGTTTATATTTCAGAACAACATCAGAATGCATTCTGAAGAGACTCTCCACAAATTATCACTAACGATCAATCAAACTAACTATCAAACGGTTCTCTAAATAAATAGACAGAAATACAAAACGTCTTATAACTTTTGTCAGTCTCCACTTACTCCTCTTCCTCTCTCTTACTAACTGTGAGTGCGCTACTTTCAAAATATTTCCCCCACTCTTCCCTACTAGAGGACAAACGAGCGCGATAAGGTTTGAGGATATTATTCAACAAAAATAAAAAGGACAGTAATGTTAGGTGTCAAATAGAAAGCCCAGGTTTCAATGGGTGATAATGTATTATGAAAGGAGTGTGGATATTTGACCTGGCCAAGAGGTTTCATGCACTGACTGAATGGGACCTGATCATTTGTCTTACCCCGCTGATCTCGGGAAGAGAATTTACGAGTCCTCATTGTCCGAGAACGAGCGAGTCAAGACCCGAATGAAAATGGATTCGACATCGAGATACAGACTGTACTACAACACTGCTGCTGCAGGGGCATCAATTCCAACGTCTGTTCCACATTGATTCAACAGTGGGTAAAGACATGTGATTGTGTCTCAATGTAATGAAGGTATGAAATTATTGTTATTTTTAAGTACATTTTGGGGCTTAGTTGTGGTCAATTTGCAGTGTACAATTTATTATAATCACTGTTCCGGCCTGCAGCTGAATCTAACTAGTTGCCTACCCCTGGAATATATTATAATCACTGTTCCAGGCCTGCAGCTGAATCTAACTAGTTGCCTACCCCTGGAATATATTATAATCACTGTTCCGGCCTGCAGCTGAATCTAACTAGTTGCCTACCCCTGGAATATATTATAATCATGTTCCAGGCCTGCAGCTGAATCTAACTAGTTGCCTACCCCTGGAATATATTATAATCATGTTCCAGGCCTGCAGCTGAATCTAACTAGTTGCCTACCCCTGGAATATATTATAATCATGTTCCAGGCCTGCAGCTGAATCTAACTAGTTGCCTACCCCTGGAATATATTATAATCATGTTCCAGGCCTGCAGCTGAATCTAACTAGTTGCCTACCCCTGGAATATATTATAATCATGTTCCAGGCCTGCAGCTGAATCTAACTAGTTGCCTACCCCTGGAATATATTATAATCACTGTTCCGGCCTGCAGCTGAATCTAACTAGTTGCCTACCCCTGGAATATATTATAATCACTGTTCCAGGCCTGCAGCTGAATCTAACTAGTTGCCTACCCCTGGAATATATTATAATCACTGTTCCGGCCTGCAGCTGAATCTAACTAGTTGCCTACCCCTGGAATATATTATAATCACTGTTCCAGGCCTGCAGCTGAATCTAACTAGTTGCCTACCCCTGGAATATATTATAATCATGTTCCAGGCCTGCAGCTGAATCTAACTAGTTGCCTACCCCTGGAATATATTATAATCATGTTCCAGGCCTGCAGCTGAATCTAACTAGTTGCCTACCCCTGGAATATATTATAATCATGTTCCAGGCCTGCAGCTGAATCTAACTAGTTGCCTACCCCTGGAATATATTATAATCACTGTTCCGGCCTGCAGCTGAATCTAACTAGTTGCCTACCCCTGGAATATATTATAATCATGTTCCAGGCCTGCAGCTGAATCTAACTAGTTGCCTACCCCTGGAATATATTATAATCACTGTTCCGGCCTGCAGCTGAATCTAACTAGTTGCCTACCCCTGGAATATATTATAATCATGTTCCAGGCCTGCAGTTGAATCTAACTAGTTGCCTACCCCTGGAATATATTATAATCATGTTCCAGGTCTGCAGCTGAATCTAACTAGTTGCCTACCCCTGGAATATATTATAATCACTGTTCCGGCCTGCAGCTGAATCTAACTAGTTGCCTACCCCTGGAATATATTATAATCACTGTTCCAGGCCTGCAGCTGAATCTAACTAGTTGCCTACCCCTGGAATATATTATAATCATGTTCCAGGCCTGCAGCTGAATCTAACTAATTGCCTACCCCTGGAATATATTATAATCATGTTCCAGGCCTGCAGCTGAATCTAACTAGTTGCCTACCCCTGGAATATATTATAATCATGTTCCAGGCCTGCAGCTGAATCTAACTAGTTGCCTACCCCTGGAATATATTATAATCATGTTCCAGGCCTGCAGCTGAATCTAACTAGTTGCCTACCCCTGGAATATATTATAATCACTGTTCCGGCCTGCAGCTGAATCTAACTAGTTGCCTACCCCTGGAATATATTATAATCATGTTCCGGCCTGCAGCTGAATCTAACTAGTTGCCTACCCCTGGAATATATTATAATCACTGTTCCGGCCTGCAGCTGAATCTAACTAGTTGCCTACCCCTGGAATATATTATAATCATGTTCCAGGCCTGCAGCTGAATCTAACTAGTTGCCTACCCCTGGAATATATTATAATCATGTTCCAGGCCTGCAGCTGAATCTAACTAGTTGCCTACCCCTGGAATATATTATAATCATGTTCCAGGCCTGCAGCTGAATCTAACTAGTTGCCTACCCCTGGAATATATTATAATCATGTTCCAGGCCTGCAGCTGAATCTAACTAGTTGCCTACCCCTGGAATATATTATAATCATGTTCCAGGCCTGCAGTTGAATCTAACTAGTTGCCTACCCCTGGAATATATTATAATCACTGTTCCAGGCCTGCAGCTGAATCTAACTAGTTGCCTACCCCTGGAATATATTATAATCATGTTCCAGGCCTGCAGCTGAATCTAACTAGTTGCCTACCCCTGGAATATATTATAATCACTGTTCCAGGCCTGCAGCTGAATCTAACTAGTTGCCTACCCCTGGAATATATTATAATCATGTTCCAGGCCTGCAGCTGAATCTAACTAGTTGCCTACCCCTGGAATATATTATAATCATGTTCCAGGCCTGCAGCTGAATCTAACTAGTTGCCTACCCCTGGAATATATTATAATCACTGTTCCGGCCTGCAGCTGAATCTAACTAATTGCCTACCCCTGGAATATATTATAATCATGTTCCAGGCCTGCAGCTGAATCTAACTAGTTGCCTACCCCTGGAATATATTATAATCATGTTCCAGGCCTGCAGTTGAATCTAACTAGTTGCCTACCCCTGGAATATATTATAATCACTGTTCCGGCCTGCAGCTGAATCTAACTAGTTGCCTACCCCTGGAATATATTATAATCACTGTTCCGGCCTGCAGCTGAATCTAACTAGTTGCCTACCCCTGGAATATATTATAATCATGTTCCAGGCCTGCAGCTGAATCTAACTAGTTGCCTACCCCTGGAATATATTATAATCATGTTCCAGGCCTGCAGCTGAATCTAACTAGTTGCCTACCCCTGGAATATATTATAATCACTGTTCCAGGCCTGCAGCTGAATCTAACTAGTTGCCTACCCCTGGAATATATTATAATCATGTTCCAGGCCTGCAGCTGAATCTAACTAGTTGCCTACCCCTGGAATATATTATAATCACTGTTCCAGGCCTGCAGTTGAATCTAACTAATTGCCTACCCCTGGAATATATTATAATCACTGTTCCAGGCCTGCAGCTGAATCTAACTAATTGCCTACCCCTGGAATATATTATAATCATGTTCCAGGTCTGCAGCTGAATCTAACTAGTTGCCTACCCCTGGAATATATTATAATCATGTTCCAGGTCTGCAGCTGAATCTAACTAGTTGCCTACCCCTGGAATATATTATAATCATGTTCCAGGTCTGCAGCTGAATCTAACTAGTTGCCTACCCCTGGAATATATTATAATCATGTTCCAGGCCTGCAGCTGAATCTAACTAGTTGCCTACCCCTGGAATATATTATAATCATGTTCCAGGCCTGCAGCTGAATCTAACTAGTTGCCTACCCCTGGAATATATTATAATCATGTTCCAGGCCTGCAGCTGAATCTAACTAGTTGCCTACCCTGGAATATATTATAATCATGTTCCAGGCCTGCAGCTGAATCTAACTAGTTGCCTACCCCTGGAATATATTATAATCACTGTTCCAGGCCTGCAGCTGAATCTAACTAGTTGCCTACCCCTGGAATATATTATAATCATGTTCCAGGCCTGCAGCTGAATCTAACTAGTTGCCTACCCCTGGAATATATTATAATCATGTTCCAGGCCTGCAGCTGAATCTAACTAGTTGCCTACCCCTGGAATATATTATAATCACTGTTCCGGCCTGCAGCTGAATCTAACTAATTGCCTACCCCTGGAATATATTATAATCATGTTCCAGGTCTGCAGCTGAATCTAACTAGTTGCCTACCCCTGGAATATATTATAATCATGTTCCAGGCCTGCAGCTGAATCTAACTAGTTGCCTACCCCTGGAATATATTATAATCATGTTCCAGGTCTGCAGCTGAATCTAACTAGTTGCCTACCCCTGGAATATATTATAATCATGTTCCAGGTCTGCAGCTGAATCTAACTAGTTGCCTACCCCTGGAATATATTATAATCATGTTCCAGGCCTGCAGCTGAATCTAACTAGTTGCCTACCCCTGGAATATATTATAATCATGTTCCAGGTCTGCAGCTGAATCTAACTAGTTGCCTACCCCTGGAATATATTATAATCATGTTCCAGGTCTGCAGCTGAATCTAACTAGTTGCCTACCCCTGGAATATATTATAATCATGTTCCAGGCCTGCAGCTGAATCTAACTAGTTGCCTACCCCTGGAATATATTATAATCAACTAGTTCCAGGTCTGCAGCTGAATCTAACTAGTTGCCTACCCCTGGAATATATTATAATCACTGTTCCAGGTCTGCAGCTGAATCTAACTAGTTGCCTACCCCTGGAATATATTATAATCATGTTCCAGGTCTGCAGCTGAATCTAACTAGTTGCCTACCCCTGGAATATATTATAATCATGTTCCAGGTCTGCAGCTGAATCTAACTAGTTGCCTACCCCTGGAATATATTATAATCATGTTCCAGGCCTGCAGCTCAATCTAACTAGTTGCCTACCCCTGGAATATATTATAATCATGTTCCAGGCCTGCAGCTGAATCTAACTAATTGCCTACCCCTGGAATATATTATAATCATGTTCCAGGCCTGCAGCTGAATCTAACTAGTTGCCTACCCCTGGAATATATTATAATCATGTTCCAGGCCTGCAGTTGAATCTAACTAGTTGCCTACCCCTGGAATATATTATAATCATGTTCCAGGCCTGCAGCTGAATCTAACTAGTTGCCTACCCCTGGAATATATTATAATCATGTTCCAGGCCTGCAGCTGAATCTAACTAGTTGCCTACCCCTGGAATATATTATAAT
>NW_026290776.1:407500-414505 GCF_023373465.1 Oncorhynchus keta | reverse complement strand
AGTGTTTTTATCCACAGTGTTTTTATCCACAGTGTTTCTATCCACAGTGTTTTTATCCACAGTGTTTTATCCACAGTGTTTTTATCCACAGTGTTTTTATCCACAGTGTTTTTATCCACAGTGTTTTTATCCACAGTGTTTCTATCCACAGTGTTTTTATCCACAGTGTTTTTATCCACAGTGTTTCTATCCACAGTGTTTTTATCCACAGTGTTTTTATCCACAGTGTTTTTATCCACAGTGTTTCTATCCACAGTGTTTTTATCCACAGTGTTTTTATCCACAGTGTTTCTATCCACCGCTGCCAACCTGCCACATGCAGCTCCCTACTTGGGGCTAGGGGTTAAGGGTCAGAGGTGAAGGGAGCCAGTTTCATTCAGAATGGGAATTTGTGGCGACATTCCAATTCATTGTTTTTCTATTTTAATTGGAATTTAATTTCAAGGAGCGGGTCACTAAACCGGACGCTTATAAGAAATCCCGCTACAGGATTTGAATTGAATCCCACTACACAGGCCCTGGTGTTCGTCGGATGAGGCAGGGCTTGAAAACTTTTACAGACTACTTTTACCCAGTAAGACTGCTGAACATTCCATCAAATGGCCTCCCAGACTACTTTTACAAATGGCCTATTTACATTAACCTCCCACTTTGTTTTTACTCTGCTGCTACTTGCTGTATATATATATATATATGTGTATGCATATTCACTTCACCCCTACCTACCTGTACAGCTAACCTGTACCCCGACACACTGACTTGTTACTCGTACCCCCTTATATAGCCTCATCACTAACCTGTACCCCTGTATATAGCCTCATTACTAACCTGTAACCCCCTGTATATAGCCTCATTACTAACCTGTACCCCTTTATATAGCCTCATCACTAACCTGTACCCCTGTATATAGCCTCATTACTAACCTGTACCCCACATATGACTCTATAACCTGTACCCCTGTATATAGCCTCATTACTAACCTGTACCCCTGTATATAGCCTCATTACTAACCTGTACCCCTTTATATAGACTCATCACTAACCTGTACCCCTGTATATAGCCTCATTACTAACCTGTACCCCTGTATATAGCCTCATTGACTAACCTGTACCCCCAGTATATAGCCTCATTACTAACCTGTACCCCCTGTATATAGCCTCATTACTAACCTGTACCCCTGTATATAACCTCATTACTAACCTGTACCCCTGTATATAACCTCATATAACCTGTACCCCTGTATATAGCCTCATTACTAACCTGTACCCCTGCGCATATAGACTCATCACTAACCTGTACCCCTGTATATAGCCTCATTACTAACCTGTACCCCTGTATATTGACTCATTACTAACCTGTACCCCTGTATATAACCTCATTACTAACCTGTACCCCTGTATATAGCCTCATTACTAACCTGTATATAGCCTCATTACTAACCTGTACCCCCTGTATATAGCCTCATTTACTGGTACCCCTGTATATAACCTCATTACTAACCTGTACCCCCTGTATATAGCCTCATTACTAACCTGTACCCCCTGTATATAGCCTCATTACTAACCTGTACCCCCTGTATATAGCCTCATTACTAACCTGTACCCCCTGTATATAGCCTCATTACTAACCTGTACCCCCTGTATATAGCCTCATTACTAACTTGTACCCTGCACATTGACTTGTTACTGGTACCCCCTGTATATAACCTCATTACTAACCTGTACCCCCTGTATATAACCTCATTATTAACCTGTACCCCGCACATTGACTTGTTACTGGTACCCCCTGTATATAACCTGTACCCCTGTATATAACCTCATTACTAACCTGTACCCCTGTATATAGCCTCATTACTAACCTGTACCCCCTGTATATAGCCTCATTACTAACCTGTACCCCCTGTATATAGCCTCATTACTAACCTGTACCCCCTGTATATAACCTCATTACTAACCTGTACCCCCTGTATATAGCCTCATTACTAACCTGTATATATAACCTCATTACTAACTTGTACCCCCGCATATGACTTGTTACTGGTACCCCTGTATATAGCCTCATTACTAACCTGTACCCCCTGTATATAGCCTCATTACTAACCTGTACCCCTGTATATAGCCTCATTACTAACCTGTACCCCTGTATATAACATTACTAACCTACGACCTGTATATAACCTCATTACTAACTTGTACCCTGCACATTGACTTGTTACTGGTACCCCTGTATATAGCCTCATTACTAACCTGTACCCCCTTTATATAGCCTCATTACTTAACCTGTACCCCCTGTATATAGACTCATTTACTGGTACCCCCTGTATATAAACTGTTACCCCCCCTGTATATAACCTCATTACTAACCTGTACCCCCACATGTATTACTGGTACCTCATTACTAACCTGTACCCCTGTATATAGCCTCATTACTAACCTGTACCCCTGTATATAGCCTCATTACTAACCTGTACCCCTGTATATAGTCTCATTACTAACCTGTAACCCCTGTATATAGCCTCATTACTAACCTGTACCCCCTGTATATAGCCTCATTACTAACCTGTACCCCCTGTATATTGACTCATTTACTAACCTGGTACCCCTGTATATAACCTCATTACTAACCTGTACCCCCTGTATATAACCTCATTACTAACCTGTACCCCCGCACATTGACTTGTTACTGGTACCCCTGTATATAACCTGTACCCCTGTTACTGGTACCTCCCTGTATATAACCTGTACCCCTGTATATAACCTCATTAGTAACCTGTACCCCTGTATATAACCTCATTACTAACCTGTACCCCCTGTATATAGCCTCATTACTAACCAGTACCCTGTACATTGACTTGTTACTGGTACCCCCTGTCATATAACCTGTACCCCTGTATATAACCTCATTACTAACCTGTACCCCTGTATATAACCTCATTACTAACCTGTACCCCTGTATATAACCTCATTACTAACCTGTACCCCTGTATATAGCCTCATTACTAACTTGTACCCCCTGTATATAGCATTGACTTGTTACTGGTACCCCCTGTATAACCTCATTACTAACTTGCCCTGCACATTGACCTGGTACCCCTGTATATAGCCTCATTACTAACCTGTACCCCTGTATATAACCTCATTACTAACCTGTACCCCTGTATATAACCTCATTACTAACCTGTACCCCCTGTATATAGCCTCATTACTAACTTGTACCCTGCACATTGACTTGTTACTGGTACCCCCTGTATATAACCTGTACCCCCTGTATGTAACCTCATTACTAACCTGTACCCCCCTGTATATAGCCTCATTACTAACCTGTACCCCCTGTATATAACATTACTAACCTGTACCCTGCACATTGACTTGTTACTGGTACCCCCTGTATATAACCTCATTACTAACTTGTACCCTGCACATTGACTTGTTACTGGTACCCCCTGTATATAGCCTCATTACTAACCTGTACCCCCTGTATATAACCTCATTATTGTTATTTTATTGTGTTCATCTTTATATTTTTTTTACTTTAGTTTATTTAGTAAATATTTTCTTAATTCTATTTTCCAACTGCATTGTTGGTTAAAGGGCTTGTAAGGTCATGTGACAAATCCAATGATTAATTAGAAATTGTAATTGTAATAATTAAAATCACAAAATCTTTAGAAAACACCGAGCCATTCATTCCTCTGGTTCCCTGTTACACTGCAGTGCGGTTCAAAGTCCCTTAAATCTCAGCCTACGAGTCATCATCCCATTCATGTGACAGTGGCGTAGGGAGTGGTCATGTGATTAACTGGCTTGGTTTAGAACGCCATGTAACAAACATTGGTGTGTGTGTGTGTGTGTGTGTGTGTGTGTGTGTGTGTGTGTGTGTGTGTGTGTGTGTGGAATGTTGTAAATCTGGACAATTCTAGTGTGTAATAGGATCTACGTTGTCATGACGTATAAATGGACATTACTGTAGCCTGATATGGTCCAAAATACAACTCAGGATTTAGTGAATCAAAACAACAGAATTGCTCCAATTAAAATGTAGATTTGATGTGCTAGCGTTTGTGTGTCTCTCTCTCTCTCTCTCTAGAGTAACGATGAACAAAGAGTGTGGATGGTCAGAGGCCTGTGGACCGAGGAGCACCGGGGGGGGGTGACATGGTGCCCTCTGCAGCCCACACACAGTCACTCCTCTGGGAAGAGGCTCTCAATCGAGCTCCAGGACCACGGGGAGGACCAGGCCTTAGAGAAGGGTGAGCTGACACCCCCCAACCACGAACACCAGGCCTGCGCCGAGGGTAATCTCGCTGAAACCGTAGCCAATCGGATCAGGTAATGGTGTAATGGTGTGATGGTGTAATGTTGTGATGGTGCGATGGTGTGTAAGCTGCTAATTAGTCTGAACATTAGAGAGGACAAAGAGTTCAGCCAACAGAACAGACTACCTTGACTTGGTGGAGGGTAGCCTAGTGGTTAGAATGTAGGGGTGGCAGGTAGCCTAGTGGTTAGAGTGTAGAGGTGGCAGGTAGCCTAGTGGTTAGATGTAGAGGTGGCAGGTAGTCTAGTGGTTAGAGTGTAGAGGAGGCAGGTAGCCTAGTGGTTAGAGTGTAGAGGTGGCAGGTAGCCTAGTGGTTAGAGTGTAGAGGTGGCAGGTAGCCTAGTGGTTAGAGTGTAGAGGAGGCAGGTAGCCTAGTGGTTAGAGTGTAGAGGTGGCAGGTAGAGCCTAGTGGTTAGAGTGTAGAGGAGGCAGGTAGCCTAGTGGTTAGAGTGTAGAGGTGGCAGGTAGCCTAGTGGTTAGAGTGTAGAGGTGGCAGGTAGCCTAGTGGTTAGAGTGTAGAGGTGGCAGGTAGAGCCTAGTGGTTAGAGTGTAGAGGTGGCAGGTAGAGCCTAGTGGTTAGAGTGGGGAGGTGGCAGGTAGCCTAGTGGTTAGAGTGTAGGGGCGGCAGGTAGTTCTTAAAACTGACTTGCCTAGTTCAATTAAGGTAAAATTCTATAAATAAAAATGACATATCTTCAATTAGCTTCATGCTTTTGGTAACACCTCTCATTTGAGACATTGGAAAAGGACACTATGTTACAGAGTTAATCGTGACGTGAGTTTAAACATTCTCTGAGCGCTGATCTGTGGAGCGTGGCGTCTTGTGAGCATGGGGCTTGTGTGTGTGTGTGTGTGTGTGTGTGTGTGTGTGTGTGTGTGTGTGTGTGTGTGTGTGTGTGTGTGTGTGTGTGTGTGCGTGGTTTTGTGTATGGGATTAGAGTTGTGCAGGGTGTTTGTTCAGTCAAATCAACGTGACGGGAGAACAGGAGTGTGACCAGAGGGGACGTGACCAGAGTGACGCGCCAGAGGGGACGACGACCAGAGGAGACGACGAGAGGGGTGCAGGGTGTTTGTTCAGAAATCAACGACCAGAGGAGACGACGACCAGAGGGGACGACGACCAGAGGGGACGACGACCAGAGGAGACGACGACCAGAGGAGACGACGACCAGAGGAGACGACGACCAGAGGGGACGACGACCAGAGGGGACGACGACCAGAGGAGACGACGACCAGAGGGGACGACGACCAGAGGAGACCACCAGAGGGGACGACGACCAGAGGAGACGACGACCAGAGGGGAGACCAGAGGGGACGACGACCAGAGGGGACGACGACCAGAGGGGACGACGACCAGAGGGGACGACCAGAGGGGACGACCAGAGGGGACGACCAGAGGGACGACCAGAGGGGCGACGACCAGAGGAGACGACGACCAGAGGAGACGACGACCAGAGGAGACGACGACCAGAGGAGACGACGACCAGAGGGGACGACCAGAGGGGACGACGACCAGAGGGGACGACGACCAGAGGGGACGACGGCGACCAGAGGAGACGACGACCAGAGGAGACGACGACCAGAGGAGACGACGACCAGAGGGACGACGACCAGAGGGGACGACCCAGAGGAGACGACGACCAGAGGAGACGACGACCAGAGGAGACGACGACCAGAGGAGACGACGACCAGAGGAGACGAGACCAGAGGGGACGACGACCAGAGGGGACGACGACCAGAGGGGACGACGACCAGAGGGACGACGACCAGAGGAGACGACCCAGAGGAGACGACGACCAGAGGGGACGACGACCAGAGGGGACGTCACCAGAGGAGACGACGACCAGAGGGACGACGACCAGAGGGGACGACGACCAGAGGGGACGACGACCAGAGGGGACGACGACCAGAGGGGACGACGACCAGAGGGACGACGACCAGAGGGGACGACGACCAGAGGGGACGACGACCAGAGGGGACGACGACCAGAGGGGACGACGACCAGAGGGGACGACGACCAGAGGGGACGACGACCAGAGGGGACGACGACCAGAGGGGGACCAGAGGAGACGACACCAGAGGAGACGACGACCAGAGGGGACGACGACCAGAGGAGACGACGACCAGAGGGGACGACGACCAGAGGAGACGACGACCAGAGGGGACGACGACCAGAGGAGACGACGACCACATGTCCTCTTTCCAAAGGTTGTCCACTAGATGTAGGGCAGAGTAGATCACTAGTAGAGCACTAGCCTAGATGTAGGACGGAGTAGAGCGCTAGTCTAGAGATAGGGTGAGGTAGAGCGCTAGCCTAGATATAGGGTGAGGTAGAGCGCTAGCCTAGATATAGGGCGAGGTAGAGCGCTAGCCTAGATATAGGGCGAGGTAGAGCGCTAGCCTATAGGCTAAAGGCACTTGTGTGGACTTTCTTTCAGACAATACACGTTTTTGTTGCTTGCTGATAAATAAATATAGGGCGAGGTAGAGCGCTAGCCTAGATATAGGGCGAGGTAGAGCGCTACGCTAGATATAGGGCGAGGTAGAGCGCTTGCCTAGATATAGGGCGGTGTAGAGCGCTAGCCTGGATATAGGGCGGTGTAGAGCGCTAGCCTTGATACAGGGCGGTGTAGAGCGCTAGCCTTGATACAGGGCGGTGTAGAGCGCTAGCCTTGATATAGGGCGGTGTAG
>NW_026290776.1:385000-402500 GCF_023373465.1 Oncorhynchus keta | reverse complement strand
GAGAAAGGGTTCATCTACAGTTCAGAGCATCAGTAAGGGGCAATGTTAGATTAGAGCATGTTACACTGAGGACTCAGTGGTTAAACATAGAGAGCTATATATCACCTATAGCTAGTAGGATACTAACCCTTCCACCACAATCACCTATAGCAGGTAGGATGCTAACCCTTCCACCACTATCACCTATAGATGATAGGATACTAACCCTTCCACCACTATCACCTATAGCTGGTAGGATGCTAACCCTTCCACCACTATCACCTATAGCAGGTAGGATACTAACCCTTCCACCGGTATCACCTATAGCTGGTAGGATACTAACCCTTCCACCCCTATCACCTATAGCTAGTAGGATACTAACCTTTCCACCACTATCACCTATAGCAGGTAGGATACTAACCCTTCCACCACTATGACCTATAGCTGGTAGGATACTAAACATTCCACCACTATCACCGATAGCAGGTAGGATACTAACCCTTCCACCACTATCACCTATAGCTGGTAGGATACTAACCCTTCCACCACTATCACCTATAGATGGTAGGATACTAACCCTTCCACCCCTATCACCTATAGATGATAGGATACTAACCCTTCCACCACTATCACCTATAGAGGTAGGATACTAACCCTTCCACCACTATCACCTATAGCAGGTAGGATACTAACCCTTCCACCACTATCACCTATAGCAGGTAGGATACTAACCCTTCCACCACTATGACCTATAGCTGGTAGGATACTAAACATTCCACCACTATCACCGATAGCAGGTAGGATACTAACCCTTCCACCACTATCACCTATAGCTGGTAGGATACTAACCCTTCCACCACTATCACCTATAGCTGGTAGGATACTAACCCTTCCACCACTATCACCTATAGCTGGTAGGATACTAACCCTTCCACCACTATCACCTATAGATGGTAGGATACTAACCCTTCCACCACTATCACCTATAGCTGGTAGGATACTAACCCTTCCACCACTATGACCTATAGCTGGTAGGATACTAAACATTCCACCACTATCACCTATAGATGGTAGGATACTAACCCTTCCACCACTATCACCTATAGCTGTAGGATACTAACCCTTCCACCACTATCACCTATAGCTGTACGATACTACCCTTCCACCACTATCACCTTTTCCTTGTAGGATACTAACCCTTCCACCACTATCACCTATAGCTGGTAGGATACTAACCCTTCCACCACTATCACCTATAGATGGTAGGATGCTAACCCTTCCACCACTATCACCTATAGCTGGTAGGATACTAAACCTTCCACCACTATCACCTATAGCTGGTAGGATACTAACCCTTCCACTACTATCACCTATAGATGGTAGGATGCTAACCCTTCCACCACTATCACCTATAGCTGGTAGGATACTAACCCTTCCACCACTATCACCTATAGATGGTAGGATGCTAACCCTTCCACCACTATCACCTATAGATGATAGGATACTAACCCTTCCACCACTATCACCTACCCTTCCACCACTATCACCTATAGATGGTAGGATACTAACCCTTCCACCACTATCACCTATAGCTGTAGGATACTAACCCTTCCACCACTATCACCTATAGCTGTACGATACTACCCTTCCACCACTATCACCTTTTCCTTGTAGGATACTAACCCTCCCACTACTATCACCTATAGCTGGTAGGATACTAACCCTTCCACCACTATCACCTATAGCTGGTAGGATACTAACCCTTCCACTACTATCACCTATAGCTGGTAGGATACTAACCCTTCCACCCCTATCACCTATAGATGGTAGGATACTAACCCTTCCACTACTATCACCTATAGATGGTAGGATACTAACCCTTCCACCACTATCACCTATAGCTGGTAGGATACTAACCCTTCCACCACTATCACCTATAGCAGGTAGGATGCTAACCCTTCCACCACTATCACCTATAGCTGATAGGATACTAACCCTTCCACCACTATCACCTATAGCTGGTAGGATACTAACCCTTCCACCACTATCACCTATAGATGGTAGGATACTAACCCTTCCACCACTATCACCTATAGATGGTAGGATACTAACCCTTCCACCACTATCACCTTTTCCTGGTAGGATACTAACCCTTCCACCACTATCACCTATAGCTGGTAGGATACTAACCCTTCCACCCCTATCACCTATAGATGGTAGGATGCTAACCCTTCCACCACTATCACCTATAGCTGGTAGGATACTAACCCTTCCACCACTATCACCTATAGCTGGTAGGATACTAACCCTTCCACCACTATCACCTATAGCTGGTAGGATACTAACCCTTCCACCACTATCACCTATAGCTGGTAGGATACTAACCCTTCCACCACTATCACCTATAGCTGGTAGGATACTAACCCTTCCACCACTATCACCTATAGCTGGTAGGATGCTAACCCTTCCACCACTATCACCTATAGCTGGTAGGATACTAACCCTTCCACCACTATCACCTATAGATGGTAGGATACTAACCCTTCCACCACTATCACCTATAGCTGGTAGGATACTAACCCTTCCACCACTATCACCTATAGCTGGTAGGATACTAACCCTTCCACCACTATCACCTATAGCTGGTAGGATACTAACCCTTCCACCACTATCACCTATAGCTGGTAGGATACTAACCCTTCCACCCCTATCAATTATAGATGGTAGGATACTAACCCTCCCACTACTATCACCTATAGCTGGTAGGATACTAACCCTTCCACCACTATCACCTATAGCTGGTAGGATACTAACCCTTCCACTACTATCACCTATAGCTGGTAGGATACTAACCCTTCCACCCCTATCACCTATAGATGGTAGGATACTAACCCTTCCACCACTATCACCTATAGATGGTAGGATACTAACCCTTCCACCACTATCACCTATAGCTGGTAGGATACTAACCCTTCCACCACTATCACCTATAGCTGGTAGGATACTAACCCTTCCACTACTATCACCTATAGCTGGTAGGATACTAACCCTTCCACCCCTATCAACTATAGATGGTAGGATACTAACCCTTCCACCACTATCAACTATAGATGATAGGATACTAACCCTTCCACTACTATCACCTATAGATGGTAGGATACTAACCCTTCCACCACTATCACCTATAGCTGGTAGAGGTAGGATGCTAACCCTTCCACCCCTATCACCTATAGCAGTAGGATACTAACCCTTCCACCACTATCACCTATAGATGATAGGATACTAACCCTTCCACCTCTATCACCTATAGATGGTAGGATACTAACGCTTCCACTAGTATCACCTATAGATGGTAGGATACTAACCCTTCCACTACTATCACCTATAGATGGTAGGATACTAACCCTTCCACCACTATCACCTATAGCTGGTAGGATACTAACCCTTCCACTACTATCACCTATAGCTGGTAGGATACTAACCCTTCCACTACTATCACCTATAGCTGGTAGGATACTAACCCTTCCACCCCTATCACCTATAGATGGTAGGATGCTAACCCTTCCACCACTATCACCTATAGCTGGTAGAGGTAGGATGCTAACCCTTCCACCTCTATCACCTATAGCTGGTAGGATGCTAACCCTTCCACCACTATCACCTATAGATGATAGGATACTAACCCTTCCACCACTATCACCTATAGCAGGTAGGATACTAACCCTTCCACTACTATCACCTATAGCTGGTAGGATACTAACCCTTCCACCCCTATCACCTATAGATGGTAGGATGCTAACCCTTCCACCACTATCACCTATAGCTGGTAGAGGTAGGATGCTAACCCTTCCACCTCTATCACCTATAGATGATAGGATACTAACCCTTCCACCACTATCACCTATAGCTGGTAGGATACTAACCCTTCCACCACTATCACCTATAGATGGTAGGATGCTAACCCTTCCACCACTATCACCTATAGCTGGTAGGATACTAACCCTTCCACCACTATCACCTATAGATGGTAGGATGCTAACCCTTCCACCACTATCACCTATAGCTGGTAGGATACTAACCCTAACACCACTATCACCTATAGATGGTAGGATGCTAACCCTTCCACCACTATCACCTATAGCTGGTAGGATACTAACCCTTCCACCACTATCACCTATAGATGGTAGGATACTAACCCTTCCACCACTATCACCTATAGCTGGTAGGATACTAACCCTTCCACCACTATCACCTATAGCTGGTAGGATACTAAGCCTTCCACCCCTATCACCTATAGATGGTAGGATACTAATCCTTCCACCCCTATCACCTATAGCTGGTAGAGGTAGGATTCTAACCCTCCCACCACTATCACCTATAGCAGTAGGATACTAACCCTTCCATCACTATCACCTATAGCTGGTAGGATTCTAACCCTCCCACCACTATCACCTATAGCAGTAGGATACTAACCCTTCCACCACTATCACCTATAGCTGGTAGGATACTAACCCTTCCACCACTATCACCTATAGCTGGTAGGATTCTAACCCTCCCACCACTATCACCTATAGCTGGTAGGATACTAACCCTTCCACCACTATCACCTATAGCTGGTAGGATACTAACCCTTCCACCACTATGACCTATAGCTGGTAGGATACTAACCCTTCCACCACTATCACCTATAGCAGGTAGGATACTAACCCTTCCACCACTATCACCTATAGCTGGTAGGATACTAACCCTTCCACCACTATCACCTATAGCTGGTAGAAGTAGGATACTAACCCTTCCACCACTATCAGCTATAGCTGGTAGGATACTAACCCTTCCACCACTATCACCTATAGCTGGTAGGATACTAACCCTTCCACCACTATCACCTATAGCTGGTAGAGGTAGGATACTAACCCTTCCACCACTATCACCTATAGCAGTAGGATACTAACCCTTCCACCACTATCACCTATAGCTGGTAGGATACTAACCCTTCCACCCCTATCACCTATAGCATGTAGAGGTAGGATACTAACCCTTCCACCCCTATGACCTATAGCTGGTAGAGGTAGGATACTAACCCTTCCACCACTATCACCTATAGCTGGTAGGATACTAACCCTTCCACCGCTATCACCTATAGCAGGTAGGATACTAACCCTTCCACCACTATCACCTATAGCAGGTAGGATACTAACCCTTCCACCACTATCACCTATAGCTGGTAGGATACTAACCCTTCCACCACTATCACCTATAGCAGGTAGGATACTAACCCTTCCACCCCTATCACCTATAGCTGGTAGGATACTAACCCTTCCACCCCTATGACCTATAGCTGGTAGAGGTAGGATACTAACCCTTCCACCACTATCACCTATAGCAGGTAGGATGCTAACCCTTCCACCACTATCACCTATAGCTGGTAGGATACTAACCCTTCCACCACTATTACCTATAGCTGGTATGATACTAACCCTTCCACCCCTATGACCTATAGCTGGTAGAGGTAGGATACTAACCCTTCCACCACTATCACCTATAGCTGGTAGGATACTAACCCTTCCACCGCTATCACCTATAGCTGGTAGGATACTAACCCTTCCACCACTATCACCTATAGCTGGTAGGATGCTAACCCTTCCACCACTATCACCTATAGCTGGTAGGATACTAACCCTTCCACCACTATTACCTATAGCTGGTATGATACTAACCCTTCCACCACTATCACCTATAGCTGGTAGAGGTAGGATACTAACCCTTCCACCACTATTACCTATAGCTGGTAGAGGTAGGATACTAACCCTTCCACCACTATCACCTATAGCAGGTAGGATACTAACCCTTCCACAACTATCACCTATAGCAGGTAGGATACTAACCCTTCCACCACTATCACCTATAGCTGGTAGGATACTAACCCTTCCACCACTATCACCTATAGCTGGTAGGATACTAACCCTTCCACCACTATCACCTATAGCTGGTAGAAGTAGGATACTAACCCTTCCACCACTATCAGCTATAGCTGGTAGGATACTAACCCTTCCACCACTATCACCTATAGATGGTAGGATACTAACCCTTCCACCACTATCACCTATAGCTGGTAGGATTCTAACCCTCCCACCACTATCACCTATAGCAGTAGGATACTAACCCTTCCACCACTATCACCTATAGCTGGTAGGATACTAACCCTTCCACCCCTATCACCTATAGCATGTAGAGGTAGGATACTAACCCTTCCACCCCTATGACCTATAGCTGGTAGAGGTAGGATACTAACCCTTCCACCACTATCACCTATAGCTGGTAGGATACTAACCCTTCCACCGCTATCACCTATAGAAGGTAGGATACTAACCCTTCCACCACTATCACCTATAGCAGGTAGGATACTAACCCTTCCACCACTATTACCTATAGCTGGTATGATACTAACCCTTCCACCCCTATGACCTATAGCTGGTAGAGGTAGGATACTAACCCTTCCACCACTATCACCTATAGCTGGTAGGATACTAACCCTTCCACCGCTATCACCTATAGCTGGTAGGATACTAACCCTTCCACCCCTATCACCTATAGCTGGTAGGATACTAACCCTTCCACCACTATCACCTATAGCTGGTAGGATACTAACCCTTCCACCACTATCACCTATAGCAGGTAGGATACTAACCCTTCCACCACTATCACCTATAGCTGGTAGGATACTAACCCTTCCACCACTATCACCTATAGATGATAGGATACTAACCCTTCCACCACTATCACCTATAGCAGGTAGGATACTAACCCTTCCACCACTATCACCTATAGCTGGTAGGATACTAACCCTTCCACCACTATCACCTATAGCAGGTAGGATACTAACCCTTCCACCCCTATCACCTATAGCTGGTAGGATACTAACCCTTCCACCACTATCACCTATAGCTGGTAGGATACTAACCCTTCCACCACTATCACCTATAGCTGGTAGGATACTAACCCTTCCACCACTATCACCTATAGCTGGTAGGATACTAACCCTTCCACCCCTATCACCTATAGCTGGTAGGATACTAACCCTTCCACCCCTATCACCTATAGCTGGTAGGATACTAACCCTTCCACCCCTATCACCTATAGCTGGTAGGATACTAACCCTTCCACCCCGATCACCTATAGCTGGTAGGATACTAACCCTTCCACCACTATCACCTATAGCTGGTAGGATACTAACCCTTCCACCACTATCACCTATAGCTGGTAGGATACTAACCCTTCCACCACTATCACCTATAGCTGGTAGGATACTAACCCTTCCACCACTATCACCTATAGCTGGTAGGATACTAACCCTTCCACCACTATCACCTATAGCTGGTAGGATACTAACCCTTCCATCACTATCACCTATAGCTGGTAGGATACTAACCCTTCCACCACCAGGTGTAGGTGGATGTGAATGTAATATAATAATAATAATATATGCCATTTAGCAGACGCTTTTATCCAAAGCGACTTACAGTCATGTGTGCATACATTCTACGTATGGGTGGTCCCGGGAATCGAACCCACTACCCTGGCGTTACAAGCGCCATGCTCTACCAACTGAGCCACAGAAGGACCAATGTGACTGGTACAGGTTCCTCATGAAGATGCTGTTCCAAACTCATGTCCCTCTGTCTGCCTTCTGTTTCTAATCTCCATCTGTCCATCTCACCTGATTTTGTTGAGTTCAGTCGCTCCTTCTGAAGTGTATCACTGAACCCAATTAACATCCTCCCTGCTTCCTCTGTTTCCCTGTAGATCAGATTTGCTAGAATGATCTCATACTATTGCTGCCTTCTGGCTATCAGCACTTCACCCCCATTGTAAACTCTCTCCTCTTCGCTCTACAGAAAAGGTTCTAATAGGAGTTCGGGTTCTGTGGAAAAGGTTCTATATGGAACCGAAAAGGGTTCTACCTGGAACGAGAAGTGTTCTCCCTGGAACCAGAGGGGTTCTACCTGGAACAAAAAATAGTTCTTCCACGGGTTCTCCAATTGGGACAGCTGAAGATCCCTTTTTATACTTAAAATGGCATCTTGTTTTTCTTCTACGAGTGCTCCTCCTCCTTTTCCGTCTCCTTGTTACCCATTTTAAATGTGACTCCAGATAGACCACACACATATGTCTCCTTATAGAAACAGGAAGAAGCCTGGAGCACCAGGCCTTTTGTGTGTGTGTGATCCAGGGAGGGGAGAAGGGGAAAAGAGAGCGGTAGAGAGAGACCGGAAAGGAAAGAGATAGGGAAGAGTAAGTGAGAAGGAGAGAGCTCATCATTACCTTGGCTCAGCAGCAGCATGAGGGAGGCTGGTATAGGTTTAGGGGGCTGGGGAGCCTATACAGGGAAGAGAAGCAGTGTAGAGTTGCCTGTGCTTGGTGTGTGATCTGGGGGGAAGCAGGATGCGGCGGTATGGAGCTCAGTAGGCTGGGGGGTGGGAGGAGGCATGAGGAGAAGTGTGGGGGATGAGTGGAGCTGGGCTGGGCTGGGAGGAGGCATGAGGAGAAGTGTGGGGGATGAGTGGAGCTGGGCTGGGCTGGGAGGAGGCTGAGGGAGGGGGTTGGGGGGGGTCTGGGAGAGACAGGAGGAGGCTGGGAGGAGGCTGAGGGGGGGGGGGGTCTGGGGGATACAGGAGGAGGCTGGGAGATCCCGAGGGAGAGCTGGGCTATCTGGGACTAATGTTAGTATTGAGCTATGGAGATCTGCCCCAGGCTCAATCCATCAAACCAGAGAGAGAGGGAGAGCTGATTGCACAGTCAGACTAGACATGAATAATCCATGCTCTCTTAACCCTTCACTACTGAGACCTTAACCCTTCACTAATGAGGCCTTAACCCTTCACTACTGAGGCCTTAACCCTTCACTACTGAGGCCTTAACCCTTCACTACTGAGACCTTAACCCTTCACTACTGAGGCCTTAACCCTTCACTACTGAGGCCTTAACCCTTCACTACTGAGGCCTTAACCCTTCACTACTGAGACCTTAACCCTTCACTACTGAGGCCTTAACCCTTCACTACTGAGACCTTAACCCTTCACTACTGAGGCCTTAACCCTTCACTACTGAGGCCTTAACCCTTCACTACTGAGACCTTAACCCTTCACTACTGAGACCTTAACCCTTCACTACTGAGACCTTCACTACTGAGACCTTAACTTCACTTCACTACTGAGGCCTTAACCCTTCACTACTGAGGCCTTAACCCTTCACTACTGAGGCCTTAACCCTTCACTACTGATACCTTAACCCTTCACTACTGAGACCTTAACCCTTCACTACTGAGACCTTAACCCTTCACCCTTCACTACTGAGACCTTAACCCTTCACTACTGAGACCTTAACCCTTCACTACTGAGACCTTAACCCTTCACTACTGAGACCTTAACCCTTCACTACTGAGGCCTTAACCCTTCACTACTGAGGCCTTAACCCTTCACTACTGAGACCTTAACCCTTCACTACTGAGGCCTTAACCCTTCACTACTGAGGCCTTAACCCTTCACTACTGAGGCCTTAACCCTTCACTACTGAGACCTTAACCCTTCACTACTGAGGCCTTTTTTGGGTTATTTTTATGACCTCTGCCTGCATTTCCGTCACATGATTTATTGATTGACTGAGGTTTTTTGCATTGCACTGTATGAATCAAGAGACAGCCATAGGGACAAAATGTGTCCTGTTCATTTCTGTGGAAAATCAAGCAAACAATACCACACAATACAATTCCAGACCAGTCACAGAGGTATCAAATAAAATTCTAAAAAATAAAAATAAAATATATTCATGAAGCCCTTCTTACATCAGCTGATATCTCAAAGTGCTGTACAGAAACCCAGCCTAAAACCCCAAACAGCAAGCAATGCAGGTGTAGAAGCACGGTGGCTAGGAAACACTCCCTAGAAAGACCAGAACATAGGAAGGAACCTAGAGAGGAACCAACTACTGACCAAAATCACTGATCACAACCGCCAATCAATGCAGGTTTAGAAGCACGTATCAGCCACGTCAACAGCTGGAGAAGCACAGAGGGTTTCAGTGGAGTGTTTTGCTGCTTCTGGGGCGGCAGGTAGCTTAGTGTTTAGAGTGTTGGACTAGTAATCGGAAGGTTGCTGGATTGAATCCCCGAGCAGACAAGGTACAAAAATCTGTCGTTCTGCCCCTGAACAAGGCAGTTAAAATAACCCACTGTTCCCCGGTAGGCCATCATTGTAAATAAGAATTTGTTCTTAACTGACCTGCCTAGTTAAATTTTAAAAAATAATTATAATTGATGTTTGCCCTTTAGCTGGCCTGAATCTACTGAGGTGCTAAATGTCACCCTATGACTCCGGTCAAAAGTAGTGCACTTAATAGAGGGGTAGCAGCTGCGTCACAAATCCCCTAGCAACCCCAACAGGTGCCATGTTGGAAGACCAGAGTCAGTAGGGTGGAAGTCCTCCAATCGTCCACATGTTTGGCTGTGTTTTACTATGGAAACATCGGGAAGATTGTCCATTATTTTGTTTTTCTAAGGACCCAAAAAAGGGAGGCAATGGGAGAACCTATTCAAGTAATTAAATATATTTAGAAAATTATATAAAACCATGTATTAATACAACATTTCTACAGGAACTTCAGTGTGCATTCTAAAATTAACTGCTCATGTAACGTTCGCTAGCTAACCCTACCTACTGTATAGCTAGCTAACTTTACCTGCTGTATAGCTAGCTAACTTTACCTACTGTATAACTAGCTAACTTTACCTACTGTATAGCTAGCTAACTTTACCTACTGTATAGCTAGCTAACTTTACCTACTGTATAGCTAGCTAACTTTACCTACTGTATAGCTAGCTAACCTTACCTACTGTATAGCTAGCTAACTTTACCTGCTGTATAGCTAGCTAACTTTACCTACTGTATAGCTAGCTAACTTTACCTACTGTATAGCTAGCTAACTTTACCTACTGTATAGCTAGCTAACTTTACCTGCTGTATAGCTAGCTAACTTTACCTGCTGTATAGCCAGCTAACTTTACCTGCTGTACAGCTAGCTAACTTTACCTACTGTATAGCTAGCTAACTTTACCTACTGTATAGCTAGCTAACTTTACCTACTGTATAGCTAGCTAACTTTACCTACTGTATAGCTAGCTAACTTTACCTGCTGTATAGCTAGCTAACTTTACCTACTGTATAGCTAGCTAACTTTACCTACTGTATAGCTAGCTAACTTTACCTGCTGTATAGCTAGCTAACTTTACCTGCTGTATAGCTAGCTAACTTTACCTACTGTATAGCTAGCTAACTTTACCTACTGTATAGCTAGCTAACTTGACCTACTGTATAGCTAGCTAACTTGACCTACTGTATAGCTAGCTAACTTTACCTACTGTATAGCTAGCTAACTTTACCTACTGTATAGCTAGCTAACTTTACCTACTGTATAGCTAGCTAACTTTACCTACTGTATAGCTAGCTAACTTTACCTACTGTATAGCTAGCTAACTTTACCTGCTGTATAGCTAGCTAACTTTACCTGCTGTATAGCTAGCTAACTTTACCTACTGTATAGCTAGCTAACTTTACCTACTGTATAGCTAGCTAACTTTACCTGCTGTATAGCTAGCTAACTTTACCTGCTGTATAGCTAGCTAACTTTACCTACTGTATAGCTAGCTAACTTTACCTGCTGTATAGCTAGCTAACTTTACCTACTGTATAGCTAGCTAACTTTACCTGCTGTATAGCTAGCTAACTTTACCTGCTGTATAGCTAGCTAACTTTACCTGCTGTATAGCTAGCTAACTTTACCTGCTGTATAGCTAGCTAACTTCACCTGCTGTATAGCTAGCTAACTTTACCTGCTGTATAGCTAGCTAACTTTACCTGCTGTATAGCTTGCTAACTTTACCTGCTGTATAGCTAGCTAACTTCACCTACTGTATAGCTAGCTAACTTTACCTGCTGTATAGCTAGCTAACTTTAACTACTGTATAGCTAGCTAACTTTACCTACTGTATAGCTAGCTAACTTCACCTACTGTATAGCTAGCTAACTTTACCTACTGTATAGCTAGCTAACTTTACCCACTGTATAGCTAGCTAACTTTAGCTAACTTTACCTACTGTATAGCTAGCTAACTTAGCCCTAATGCCCCATAAAGAAATCCATGCCTTTTGTGCCCAGTGGCCGTTGTGCCCTTGGGCTGAATATAATAATTATAATTCCCTTCTCCTGGCTGGGCGCGATAGGGTCTTTCTTACAGGCTACAAGTGAAGACAGACACATCGGGGACGCAACTACGCGTGTCCTTTTCCAATTCTGAGGCGCATATGAGAAGATATTGGAAGAACTGTCCACATTTATATTTCTTCAGCCAACAAGATGAATGAATACTCCAAACACAGTCTGGCACAGTTTAATACCATAGCATTTTTTTTTAAAACTTCTTTTTTTTAAGCAATGAGCCTGACGCAACAGATGAGAATGTTCATCTTAAAATGATAAGAAACTATTAGGCTATTTCTTCACGTTTATAAGTGCAGTAATGTGCACACGGCAGTAGGCTGTAAGCGTGAATGTTCCGTTAGCAGGAAAACATGGGCTTAGTGTGCATGCTAAAATTAGCTGCTCATGTAACGTTTGCTAGCTAACCCTACCTACTGTATACCTACTGTATAACTACTGTATAGCTAGCTAACTTTACCTGCTGTATAGCTAGCTAACTTTACCTTCTGTATAACTAGCTAACTTTACCTACTGTATAACTAGCTAACTTTACCTACTGTATAACTAGCTAACTTTACCTACTGTATAACTAGCTAACTTTACCTACTGTATAACTAGCTAACTTTACCTATTGTATAGCTAGCTAACTTTACCTATTGTATAGCTAGCTAACTTTACCTTCTGTATAACTAGCTAACTTTACCTACTGTATAACTAGCTAACTTTACCTATTGTATAGCTAGCTAACTTTACCTATTGTATAGCTAGCTAACTTTACCTATTGTATAGCTAGCTGTAAGCGTGAATGTTATGGCGCTCATAAAGTGTTTGATACATTTTTCCATTCAATTTGTATTTATGTCAGAGTGATTAGAGGGACAATAGAGTGCTGTGAGTACCAGGCCGTTAGCACGTTTTGCTACTAATGACCATCAGCCGCATCAGAGATTGGAGACGCCTAATTACCGTGACTGAATGTTCACGTGGAATTTAACTGCTGTCATGACTCGTGACCCCCGGTGTGGCAGTAATACAGTCCCTTCACCTGATTTAACTTGTCAACTAATCATCAGGCTCTTAATCTAGTCCTGTATTTCGTTTGCAGTACATTTGCAAAAAAAAAAAAAAATTCATGTTTTCATTTTGTCATTATGTGGTATTGTGTGTAGATGAGTGAGAGAGACAAAGTATTTGACCCATACGCTTCTAAGCCCTGTCTAAGCTGGGGAAGTGGGGGTTTTACTGAGCGATATGGAATTGTTTTTAGAAGGTCATAACAAGAATCATTTAGCCATTTGATGTTGAATTTTAAGACCCTTTTGAAGCATCAAAAATATATATAAAACAATTATTTAATGAACAATTATTTTTGGCCTTACCGACCATTAGCTCCAAACAAACGCATTGAGTAACAGATTCACTACATGGAACAAAACAGATAGTCCCCCCGCCCCAAAAGTAAATTTGACATATAGTGTCTGTCCTATATCTTTCTAATAAAGATTAGAAAACATTTGTATTTTCTTTTTTCCATGTATTTTACCCTTTATTCTTGTCAGCGGAGCGGTTATGCTAAGCTATAGAGTATTAAACAAATATATGTATTTGGCCTTACTGCTATTAGCCCATACAAACACATTGATTAACAGATTCACTACATGCAACGACAGATATCTGGCAAAGGAAAAGCTGTGGTATATAGAGGTATGTGGTATATATCTATAGAGTTACCCTCCACGACTGTCTACAAACGGGGTTGTAAGGTGTTACACCCCTTACACAGAAGGTTGAAGATTGCGGATGTTTTGAATTAATTAGTGGAGAAAGCAGATATTTTCTGATGGCCATGAACATTCTCATCCAGGTATTACTATGCTGTATACACCTGTAGATACATACCCTCTGTAGACCTGTAGATACATACCCTCTGTAGACCTGTAGATACATACCCTCTATAGACCTGTAGATACATACCCTCTATAGATACATACCCTCTGTAGACCTGTAGATACATACCCTCTATAGATACATACCCTCTGTAGACCTGTAGATACATACCCTCTATAGATACATACCCTCTATAGACCTGTAGATACATACCCTCTATAGATACATACCCTCTATAGACCTGTAGATACATACCCTCTATAGATAGATACCCTCTATAGACCTATAGATACATACCCTCTGTAGACCTGTAGATACATACCCTCTATAGATACATACCCTCTATAGACCTGTAGATACATACCCTCTATAGATACATACCCTCTATAGATTCATACCCTCTATAGACCTGTAGATACATACCCTCTATAGACCTGTAGATACATACCCTCTATAGATACATACCCTCTATAGACCTGTAGATACATACCCTCTATAGATACATACCCTCTATAGATACATACCCTCTATAGGCCTGTAGATACATACCCTCTATAGACCTGTAGATACATACCCTCTATAGACCTGTAGATACATACCCTCTATAGACCTGTAGATACATACCCTCTATAGATACATACCCTCTATAGACCTGTAGATACATACCCTCTATAGATACATACCATCTATAGATACATACCCTCTATAGACCTGTAGATACATACCCTCTATAGACCTGTAGATACATACCCTCTATAGATACATACCCTCTATAGACCTGTAGATACATACCCTCTATAGACCTGTAGATACATACCCTCTATAGACCTGTAGATACATACCCTCTATAGATACATACCCTCTATAGACCTGTAGATACATACCCTCTATAGATACATACCCTCTATAGGCCTGTAGATACATACCCTCTATAGACCTGTAGATACATACCCTCTATAGACCTGTAGATACATACCCTCTATAGACCTGTAGATACATACCCTCTATAGATACATACCCTCTATAGACCTGTAGATACATACCCTCTATAGATACATACCCTCTATAGACCTGTAGATACATACCCTCTATAGACCTGTAGATACATACCCTCTATAGACCTGTAGATACATACCCTCTATAGATACATACCCTCTATAGACCTGTAGATACATACCCTCTATAGATACATACCCTCTATAGGCCTGTAGATACATACCCTCTATAGACCTGTAGATACATACCCTCTATAGACCTGTAGATACATACCCTCTATAGATACCCTCTATAGATACATACCCTCTATAGACCTGTAGATACATACCCTCTATAGATACATACCCTCTATAGACCTGTAGATACATACCCTCTATAGATACATACCCTCTATAGACCTGTAGATACATACCCTCTATAGACCTGTAGATACATACCCTCTATAGACCTGTAGATACATACCCTCTATAGATACATACCCTCTATAGACCTGTAGATACATACCCTCTATAGATACATACCCTCTATAGACCTGTAGATACATACCCTCTATAGATACATACCCTCTATAGACCTGTAGATACATACCCTCTATAGACCTGTAGATACATACCCTCTATAGATACATACCCTCTATAGACCTGTAGATACATACCCTCTATAGATACATACCCTCTATAGATACATACCCTCTATAGACCTGTAGATACATACCCTCTATAGACCTGTAGATACATACCCTATAGATACATACCCTCTATAGACCTGTAGATACATACCCTCTATAGATACATACCCTCTATAGACCTGTAGATACATACCCTCTATAGATACATACCCTCTATAGACCTGTAGATACATACCCTCTATAGATACATACCCTCTATAGACCTGTAGATACATACCCTCTATAGACCTGTAGATACATACCCTCTATAGATACATACCCTCTATAGACCTGTAGATACATACCCTCTATAGATACATACCCTCTATAGATACATACCCTCTATAGAACTGTAGATACATACCCTCTATAGATACATACCCTCTATAGATACATGCCCTCTATAGATACATACCCTCTATAGAACTGTAGATTCATACCCTCTATAGAACTGTAGATACATACCCTCTGTAGGCCTGTAGATACATACCCTCTATAGACCTGTAGATACATACCCTCTATAGACCTGTAGATACATACCCTCTATAGACCTGTAGATACATACCCTCTATAGACCTGTAGATACATACCCTCTATAGACCTGTAGATACATACAATCTATAGACCTGCAGATACATACCCTCTATAGATACATACCCTCTATAGACCTGTAGATACATACCCTCTATAGATACATACCCTCTATAGACCTATAGATACATACCCTCTATAAACCTGTAGATACATACCCTCTATAGATACATACCCTCTATAGACCTGTAGATACATACCCTCTATAGACCTGTAGATACATACCCTCTATAGACCTGTAGATACATACCCTCTATAGATACATACCCTCTATAGACCTGTAGATACATACCCTCTATAGATACATACCCTCTATAGACCTGTAGATACATACCCTCTATAGACCTGTAGATACATACCCTCTATAGACCTGTAGATACATACCCTCTATAGACCTGTAGATACATACCCTCTATAGACCTGTAGATACATACCCTCTATAGACCTGTAGATACATACCCTCTATAGATACATACCCTACTACCCTCTATAGACCTGTAGATACATACCCTCTATAGATACATACCCTCTATAGACCTGTAGATACATACCCTCTATAGATACATACCCTCTATAGATACATACCATACTCTATAGACCTGTAGATACATACCCTCTATAGATACATACCCTCTATAGACCTGAGATACATACCCTCTATAGACCTGTAGATACATACCCTCTATAGACCTGTAGATACATACCCTCTATGAGATACATACCCTCTATAGACCTGTAGATACATACCCTCTATAGATACATACCCTCTATAGATACATACCCTCTATAGACCTGTAGATACATACCCTCTATAGACCTGTAGATACATACCCTCTATAGACCTGTAGATACATACCTCTATAGACCTGTAGATACATACCCTCTATAGATACATACCCTCTATAGACCTGTAGATACATACCCTCTATACATACCTCTATAGATACATACCCTCTATAGACCTGTATACATACCCTCTATAGACCTGTAGATACATACCCTCTATATGTAGATACATACCCTCTATAGACCTGTAGATACATACCCTCTATAGACCTGTAGATACATACCCTCTATAGACCTGTAGATACATACCCTCTATAGATACATACCCTCTATAGACCTGTAG